>NC_091286.1:668129643-668324643 GCF_032444005.1 Ranitomeya imitator
CAAGCAGAAATGCCAATATTAATCTCCCACTGTTCTTTTTTTTCAGGGAGAATTTAGATACCAAATTTAAAAAAAAACAACAGTAGGCTTTCTATGGCCCACTATTTAAGAGAGATGGCACACTCAGGACTGGCAAACAAGCAGAAAGGCCAATATTAATCTCCCACTGTTTTTTTTTTCAGGGAGAATTTAGATACCAAATTAAAAAAAAAAAAAACTAGGCTTTCTATGGCCCACCTTTTAAGAGAGATGGCACACTCAGGACTGGCACACAAGCAGAAAGGCCAATATTAATCTCCCACTGTTCTTTTTTTCAGGGAGAATTTAGATACCAAATTTAAAAAAAAACAACACTAGGCTTTCTATGGCCCACTATTTAAGAGAGATGGCACACTCAGGACTGGCACACAAGCAGAAAGGCCAATATTAATCTCCCACTGTTCTTTTTTTCAGGGAGAATTTAGATACCAAATTTAAAAAAAAAAACACTAGGCATTCTATGGCCCACTATTTGAGAAAGATGGCACACTCAGGACTGGCACACAAGCAGAAAGGCCAATATTAATCTCCCACTGTTTTTTTTTTGTTCCAGGGAGAATTTAGATACCAAATTTAAAAAAAAACACTAGGCTTTCTGTGGCCCACTATTTAAGAGAGATGGCACACTCAGGACTGGAACACAAGCAGAAAGGCAAATATTAATCTCCCACTGTTTTTTTTTGTTCCAGGGAGAATTTAGATACCAAATTTAAAAAAAAACACTCGGCTTTCTATGGCCCACTATTTAAGAGAGATGGCACACTCAGGACTGGCACACAAGCAGAAAGGCCAATTTTAATCTCCCAATGTTTTTTTTTTGTTCCAGGGAGAATTTAGATACCAAATTTAAAAAAAAACACTAGGCTTTCTATGGCCCACTATTTAAGAGAGATGGCACACTCAGGACTGGCACACAAGCAGAAAGGCCAATATTAATCTCCCACTGTTTTTTTTATTTTTCAGGGAGAATTTAGATACCAAATTAAAAAAAAAAACCTAGGCTTTCTATGGCCCACCATTTAAGAGAGATGGCACACTCAGGACTGGCTCACAAGCAGAAAGGCCAATATTAATCTCCCACTGTTTTTTTTTTTCAGGGAGAATTTAGATACCAAATTAAAAAAAAAAACACTAGGCTTTCTATTGCCCACTATTTAAGAGAGATGGCACACTCAGGACTGGCACACAAGCAGAAAGGCCAATATTAATCTCCCACAGTTTTTTTTTTGTTCCAGGGAGAATTTAGATACCAAATTAAAAAAAAAACACTAGGCTTTCTATTACCCACTATATAAGAGAGATGGCACACTCAGGACTGGCTCACAAGCAGAAAGGCCAATATTAATCTCCCACTGTGTTAGGGGTCGAGTTCCCGCTTCTGCACAGGGGGAATCTCGAGCCACTTCCGCTGCGGTCTCCCATTCTTGTCCAGCCGCAGTGGAGCCTGCTCAGCAAGGACGTCGGTCCCAGCGTCTTGCTCATTCTCACTCTGTTCTGAGAGTTAGTGCTGCTTCTCCAGTCTCTGCCATTAAAGTCAGTGCTGGTCAGCAGCGAGCGGACTTCTCTGGGACTAAGTCCTTGTCTGCATGTACTGAGCAAGCCCAGCGTAAGGTCTCCCGTTGGAGATCGAGGGTCATGTGCTCAGGCTCTGCAGCACATTCCATTGGTCCTCTTGGCAGGTCCTAGAAGGGCAAAAGTGCTGTGGCCACTTCCTGTGCTGCTGCTATATAAACTGCGCATGACCGCACGGCCATGCGCTAGTATTGTCTAACAATTGCTAATGTGTGTATGTTGTGAGTGCAAGTCATCCTTGGAAACCCCTACCCTAGTGAATGTCTGTTCGCGGAAGGTGTATGGCTGCTACCTAGCGCCCGACTTAGCCTACAGCACTAAACACACATCTCAGCGTCCTGTAGCTGTGCCTGCCAGTACGGCGCCGTGCGCCTGCCTTGCGCTTTCCATACCCGAGTCTGGGTGGTTAGTGGCGTCCGTTAGTGCGGCATCGCTCGCACTCTTGTGCACTTATATTTCTTTAGGTTCTCTACACACCCAGTTGCGGTGTTACGCCAGCAAGGGTCTAATCGGGCTCCAATCCCTTCTGGGGTTAAGTCCGCTGACCACTTGCTCGCGCACTAGTGCGGTACTGCGGTCCTGTGAATTAACAGGATCGCTTTCTTCACGCTGGGTGAGGTTTAACCCACGCGTGTATCCTTTAGTGTACCGCCATATTGTCCGTCTTGCTAGCTGCAGGGTCTTTTACCTGCACGGTGGACCTCGGACTGCGAACGCACCTAGTTTCTTACCATCTATACTTGGTGCGTTCCGCCAGTCCTTAACATAATACTAGCGCCAAGGTCTGGCTAGTATGGCGGACATTCAGCAATCTTTGCGGTATATCCAGCAGTTGGAGGGTAGGTTGAAGGTTCTCGAGAACTCAACCTCAGCTGTGGATGTTACCACAGTTGCTGTAAAGGCTGCTGGCGTGGCGGCAGCAACCTTGTCCACTGCCACCCCTGTTCCGTCATTATCCCGCCTCCCGTTGCCAGAAAAATTTTCTGGAGATTGCAAAACTTGTAGGGGATTCGTGAGTCAGTGCTCTATCCACCTCGAGCTCCTGGCTGCACGTTTTCCTACAGAGCGGGCTAAGGTGGGATTTATTGTCTCGCTGTTGTCGGACAGGGCGTTGGAGTGGGCTACGCCGCTGTGGGAGCGTGATGATCATGTGGTGCAGAGTGCTCCGTTGTTTCTGGGCACGCTGAAAAAGGTCTTTCTAGGACCTCAACTCACCCATGATACAGCGCTCCAACTACTGGCATTAACTCAGGGTGAGTCCTTGGTCAGCCATTTTTCCGTCCGATTCCGTACTTTAGCTTCCGAGCTGGAGTGGTCGGATAAAGCCCTTATCCCCATATTCTGGAGGGGCCTGGCTGACCATGTTAAGGACGCTCTGGCCACTAGGGAGATTCCTGCCACACTGGAGGAGTTAATATCTATTTCTACTCGTATAGACCTCCGTTTTAACGAGCGGAGGTTGGAACGAGCCCAGTGTAGGCAGAGGTTTCGGCTGGCTCCTACCTTCGCCAAACCTTTGGAATCCCCAGTCCAGGCATCTGAGTCACATGAGACCTTGGAGGTGACACGAGCGGGATCTAAGTCTCAGTCCGCTCGTGCACATAAGGTCCGTCATGTTTGCCAGCAGTCAGGACGTCTTGCCTCCAAGAGTCCTCAGCGGTCGGGGAAACGTCAGCGTCTAGTGGCAGTTGGAGGAGGTACACTAGACACGGCGACGTTTGCCTCAAAGTTGTCCTTCAAGGGGACAATTACCATAGGCCCATCCACTCTTACGGTCGAGCTATGCTTGGATTCTGGGGCAGAGGGTAACTTTATGTCCTCCGCCTTTGCCCAGCGTCACGCAATACCCTTGGTGATGCTTGCCCAGCCAGTGACCGTTCGAGTGGTAAATGGGTCAACACTACCTTCACAGATTACCCACCAATCCATTCCTTTCACGCTATCTGTGTCTCCATCACATCAGGAGATAATCTCCCTATTAGTCATTCCTGAGGGAATTGATGAGGTCCTGTTGGGGATGCCATGGCTTCGCTACCATTCTCCTCATATTGAGTGGTCCTCTGGGAGAATTTTGGGATGGAGTAAATCCTGTGAGGGTAGATGTCAGAGGGAGTGCGTTCAGGTTGCTACTACACAGGTACCCGCAGATCTTTCCTCTCTCCCCAAGCACTATTGGTCCCATGCAGACGTGTTCTCCAAAAGAGCTGCGGAGACTCTTCCGCCTCACCGCCCCTATGACTGTCCTATTGACCTCTTGCCTGGTGCTGAGCCTCCCCGGGGTCGAGTCTACCCGTTATCTCTCCCGGAGACGGAGGCAATGTCCCAGTATATTCAGGAGAATCTGGCAAGAGGATTCATTAGGAAGTCAGTGTCACCGGCAGGGGCTGGGTTCTTCTTCGTACAGAAGAAGACTGGAGACTTACGTCCATGCATAGACTACAGGGGTCTTAACGCCATTACCGTTAAGAACAAGTACCCATTACCCCTGATATCTGAGCTCTTTGATAGGCTACGGGGAGCAAAGGTATTTACAAAGTTAGATCTGCGGGGTGCTTACAACCTGATTCGCATCCGTGAGGGGGATGAATGGAAGACGGCTTTTAACACCAGGGATGGGCACTATGAATATCTAGTGATGCCCTTTGGGCTCTGTAATGCCCCAGCCGTTTTCCAAGACTTTGTGAACGACATCTTTCGGGATATGCTCACCACCTCGGTCGTAGTCTATCTGGATGACATTCTCATCTACTCTCCAGATATAGACTCCCATCGGAGAGATGTTCGCAAAGTCTTCGACCTCTTACGGGCAAACTCCCTCTACGCTAAGTTGGAGAAGTGTGTGTTTGAGCAGGAGTCCTTGCCTTTCCTTGGTTATATCATTTCTGCCCAGGGTTTGGCTATGGATCCTGCCAAGCTACAGGCAGTAATGGACTGGCAGGAACCCCATTCTCTTAAAGCGGTGCAGCGCTTTATGGGGTTCATTAATTACTATCGCCAGTTCATTCCACACTTCTCAACTTTGGTAGCTCCCGTGGTCGCCCTCACCAAGAAGGGAGCAAATCCCAAGTTGTGGTCAGAGGAGGTCTCCAAGGCCTTTCTCTCGATTAAGTCACACTTCGCTAGCGCTCCCATCCTACATCGCCCCGATGTAGATAAACCATTCATCTTGGAGGTGGATGCCTCATCCGTTGGTGCTGGAGCAGTCCTTTTCCAAAAGGATGCTCAAGGTCGGAAGCATCCTTGCTTCTTCTTCTCCAAAACTTTCACACCAGCGGAGAGGAATTATTCCATCGGGGACAGGGAGTTGCTAGCCATGAAGTTGGCTTTTTCAGAGTGGAGACACCTCTTGGAGGGAGCTCGCTTTCCCTTCCAAGTCTTCACTGACCACAAGAACTTGGTGTATATACAGACGGCCCAGCGGCTAAATTCTCGCCAGGCTAGATGGTCCCTGTTTTTCTCCCGGTTCCATTTTACCCTCCATTTTCTCTCCGGGGAGAAGAACGTTCGTGCCGACGCTCTCTCCCGCTCCGTAGTGTCATCTGAGGAGGAGGAGGAGGAGCCTCGGCTTATTGTCCCGCCTGAGAGCTTGAGAACTGTAGCTCCGGTTTCGCTGGAGTCTGTGCCCCCGGGCAAGACTTTCGTGCCAGCTAACTTGCGACCGGAGGTTCTCTCTTGGGCTCACTCCTCCAGAGTGGGTGGGCATTTTGGGACCAAGAGGACTTCTGAGCTTTTGGCGAGAACATATTGGTGGCCGCATATGGTCCGAGATGTCAAGGACTATGTTCAGGCGTGCGTTTCTTGCGCCCAGAATCGGTCTCCTCTGCAACGGCCTGCTGGGTTGCTTTACCCTCTACCGGTGGCAGACAGGCCCTGGGAGATGGTCGGAATGGACTTTGTGGTGGGCTTACCCAAGTCGCGTGGCTGCTCCATTATTTGGGTTGTCACCGACCATTTCTCTAAGATGGTACATTTGGTACCGCTTCCTCGGTTACCCTCAGCACGGGCCTTGGCGGTGTTGTTCATGAAGCATGTTTTCCGATTGCATGGTATGCCTGATAAGATTGTCAGCGATCGGGGTCCCCAGTTCGCGTCTCGGTTTTGGAGAGAGCTCTGCCATTTGCTCAGCATAGAGTTAAACCTCTCCTCTGCATATCATCCCGAGACGAATGGGTTGGTGGAGAGAACCAACCAGACTCTGGTGACATATTTGCGACATTTCGTCTCCGCTAGGCAGGATGACTGGGCATCTTTGCTACCTTGGGCGGAATTTGCCTTGAACAACGCCGTAGCCGATTCCACTGGCCAAACTCCTTTTCTCCTTAATTACGGCCAGCATCCGCGTGTTCCTGTGCCCATGCCCGTGTCATCCACCGATTCTAGGGTGGCAGACTGGGCGGTGGAGGCACGGGACATCTGGGACCGCACACAGGATGCCATTCGGGCCTCCAAGGAGAGAATGAGGGTTTCGGCTGATACACACCGGCGTCCCGCTCCGGTCTTTGCTCCCGGCGACTTAGTGTGGCTCTCCGCCCGTAACATCAGGCTGCGAGTTGAGTCCACTAAGTTTGCTCCTCGCTACATTGGCCCGTTTAAAGTTCTGGAACAGGTCAACCCTGTGGTTTACCGTTTGGCCATTCCTCCACGCCTTGGTATCACCGATACCTTTCACGTTTCCCTCTTAAAGCCCGTTCATTTGTCTCGGTTTTCTGAGTTATCTGCTGGGACATCGGGTTCATCCATGGATGAGTTTGAGGTGAATGCTATTGTGGGAAGCAAGGTGGTACGTGGCAAAAAATTTTATTTGGTGGATTGGAAGGGTCATGGTCCAGAGGATAGAACCTGGGAGCCTGTGGAGCACATTCGGGCTCCGCAGCTCATTGCTGCCTTCGAACGTAGCGAGGCCCAAGGAGGGGGGGGCCCTAGGAGGGGGGGTAATGTTAGGGGTCGAGTTCCCGCTTCTGCACAGGGGGAATCTCGAGCCACTTCCGCTGCGGTCTCCCATTCTTGTCCAGCCGCAGTGGAGCCTGCTCAGCAAGGACGTCGGTCCCAGCGTCTTGCTCATTCTCACTCTGTTCTGAGAGTTAGTGCTGCTTCTCCAGTCTCTGCCATTAAAGTCAGTGCTGGTCAGCAGCGAGCGGACTTCTCTGGGACTAAGTCCTTGTCTGCATGTACTGAGCATGCCCAGCGTAAGGTCTCCCGTTGGAGATCGAGGGTCATGTGCTCAGGCTCTGCAGCACATTCCATTGGTCCTCTTGGCAGGTCCTAGAAGGGCAAAAGTGCTGTGGCCACTTCCTGTGCTGCTGCTATATAAACTGCGCATGACCGCACGGCCATGCGCTAGTATTGTCTAACAATTGCTAATGTGTGTATGTTGTGAGTGCAAGTCGTCCTTGGAAACCCCTACCCTAGTGAATGTCTGTTCGCGGAAGGTGTATGGCTGCTACCTAGCGCCCGACTTAGCCTACAGCACTAAACACACATCTCAGCGTCCTGTAGCTGTGCCTGCCAGTACGGCGCCGTGCGCCTGCCTTGCGCTTTCCATACCCGAGTCTGGGTGGTTAGTGGCGTCCGTTAGTGCGGCATCGCTCGCACTCTTGTGCACTTATATTTCTTTAGGTTCTCTACACACCCAGTTGCGGTGTTACGCCAGCAAGGGTCTAATCGGGCTCCAATCCCTTCTGGGGTTAAGTCCGCTTACCACTTGCTCGCGCACTAGTGCGGTACTGCGGTCCTGTGAATTAACAGGATCGCTTTCTTCACGCTGGGTGAGGTTTAACCCACGCGTGTATCCTTTAGTGTACCGCCATATTGTCCGTCTTGCTAGCTGCAGGGTCTTTTACCTGCACGGTGGACCTCGGACTGCGAACGCACCTAGTTTCTTACCATCTATACTTGGTGCGTTCCGCCAGTCCTTAACACACTGTTTTTTTTTTCAGGGAGAATTTAGATACCAAATTAAAAAAAAACACTAGGCTTTCTATTGCCCACTATTTAAGAGAGATGGCACACTCAGGACTGGCACACAAGCAGAAAGGCCAATATTAATCTCCCACTGTTCTTTTTTTCAGGGAGAATTTAGATACCAAATTTAAAAAAAACAACACTAGGCTTTCTATGGCCCACTATTTAAGAGAGATGGCACACTCAAGACTGGCACACAAGCAGAAAGGCCAATATTAATCTCCCACTGTTTTTTTTTCAGGGAGAATTTAGATACGAAATTAAAAAAAAAAAAAAACACGGGGCTTTCTATGGCCCACTATTTAAGAGAGATGGCACACTCAGGACTGGCACACAAGCAGAAAGGCCAATATTAAACTCCCACTGTTTTTTTTTTGTTCCAGGGAGAATTTAGATACCAAATTTAAAAAAAAAAACACTAGGCTTTCTATGGCCCACTATTTAAGAGAGATGGCACACTCAGGACTGGCACACAAGCAGAAAGGCCAATATTAGTCTCCCACTGTTTTTTTTATTTTTCAGGGAGAATTTAGATACCAAATTAAAAAAAAAACCCTAGGCTTTCTATGGCCCACTATTTAAGAGAGATGGCACACTCAGGACTGGCTCACAAGCAGAAAGGCCAATATTAATCTCCCACTGTTTTTTTTTTTCAGGGAGAATTTAGATACCAAATTAAAAAAAAAAACACTAGGCTTTCTATTGCCCACTATTTAAGAGAGATGGCACACTCAGGACTGGCACACAAGCAGAAAGGCCAATATTAATCTCCCACTGTTTTTTTTTTTCAGGGAGAATTTAGATACCAAATTTAAAAAAAAACATTAGGCTATCTATGGCCCACTATTTAAGAGAGATGGCACACTCAGGACTGGCACACAAGCAGAAAGGCCAATATTAATCTCCCACTGTTTTTTTTTTGTTCCAGGGAGAATTTAGATACCAAATTTAAAAAAAAAAACACGGGGCTTTCTATGGCCCACTATTTAAGAGAGATGGCACACTCAGGACTGGCACACAAGCAGAAAGGCCAATATTAATCTCCCACTGTTTTTTTTTCAGGGAGAATTTAGATACGAAATTTAAAAAAAAAAAAAACACGGGGCTTTCTATGGCCCACTATTTAAGAGAGATGGCACACTCAGGACTGGCACACAAGCAGAAAGGCCAATATTAAACTCCCACTGTTTTTTTTTTGTTCCAGGGAGAATTTAGATACCAAATTTAAAAAAAAAAACACTAGGCTTTCTATGGCCCACTATTTAAGAGAGATGGCACACTCAGGACTGGCACACAAGCAGAAAGGCCAATATTAATCTCCCACTGTTTTTTTTATTTTTCAGGGAGAATTTAGATACCAAATTAAAAAAAAAACCCTAGGCTTTCTATGGCCCACTATTTAAGAGAGATGGCACACTCAGGACTGGCTCACAAGCAGAAAGGCCAATATTAATCTCCCACTGTTTTTTTTTTTCAGGGAGAATTTAGATACCAAATTAAAAAAAAAAACACTAGGCTTTCTATTGCCCACTATTTAAGAGAGATGGCACACTCAGGACTGGCACACAAGCAGAAAGGCCAATATTAATCTCCCACTGTTTTTTTTTTTCAGGGAGAATTTAGATACCAAATTTAAAAAAAAACATTAGGCTATCTATGGCCCACTATTTAAGAGAGATGGCACACTCAGGACTGGCACACAAGCAGAAAGGCCAATATTAATCTCCCACTGTTTTTTTTTTGTTCCAGGGAGAATTTAGATACCAAATTTAAAAAAAAAAACACGGGGCTTTCTATGGCCCACTATTTAAGAGAGATGGCACACTCAGGACTGGCACACAAGCAGAAAGGCCAATATTAATCTCCCACAGTTTTTTTTTGTTCCAGGGAGAATTTAGATACCAAATTAAAAAAAAACACTAGGCTTTCTATTACCCACTATATAAGAGAGATGGCACACTCAGGACTGGCTCACAAGCAGAAAGGCCAATATTAATCTCCCACTGTTTTTTTTTTCAGGGAGAATTTAGATACCAAATAAAAAAAAACCCTAGGCTTTCTATTGCCCACTATTTAAGAGAGATGGCACACTCAGGACTGGCACACAAGCAGAAAGGCCAATATTAATCTCCCACTGTTCTTTTTTTCAGGGAGAATTTAGATACCAAATTTAAAAAAAAACAACACTAGGCTTTCTATGGCCCACTATTTAAGAGAGATGGCACACTCAAGACTGGCACACAAGCAGAAAGGCCAATATTAATCTCCCACTGTTTTTTTTTCAGGGAGAATTTAGATACCAAATTAAAAAAAAAAAAAAACACGGGGCTTTCTATGGCCCACTATTTAAGAGAGATGGCACACTCAGGACTGGCACAGAAGCAGAAAGGCCTATATTAATCTCCCACTGTTTTTTTTTTGTTCCAGGGAGAATTTAGATACCAAATTTAAAAAAAAAACACTAGGCTTTCTGTGGCCCACTATTTAAGAGAGATGGCACACTCAGGACTGGAACACAAGCAGAAAGGCAAATATTAATCTCCCACTGTTTTTTTTTGTTCCAGGGAGAATTTAGATACCAAATTTAAAAAAAAACAACACTAGGCTTTCTATGGCCCACTATTTAAGAGAGATGGCACACTCAAGACAGGCACACAAGCAGAAAGGCCAATATTAATCTCCCACTGTTTTTTTTTCAGGGAGAATTTAGATACCAAATTTAAAAAAAAAAAAAACACGGGGCTTTCTATGGCCCACTATTTAAGAGAGATGGCACACTCAGGACTGGCACACAAGCAGAAAGGCCAATATTAAACTCCCACTGTTTTTTTTTTGTTCCAGGGAGAATTTAGATACCAAATTTAAAAAAAAAACACTAGGCTTTCTATGGCCCACTATTTAAGAAAGATGGCACACTCAGGACTGGCACACAAGCAGAAAGGCCAATATTAATCTCCCACTGTTTTTTTTTGTTCCAGGGAGAATTTAGATACCAAATTTAAAAAAAAAACACTAGGCATTCTGTGGCCCACTATTTAAGAGAGATGGCACACTCAGGACTGGAACACAAGCAGAAAGGCAAATATTAATCTCCCACTGTTTTTTTTTGTTCCAGGGAGAATTTAGATACCAAATTTAAAAAAAAACACTCGGCTTTCTATGGCCCACTATTTAAGAGAGATGGCACACTCAGGACTGGCACACAAGCAGAAAGGCCAATTTTAACCTCCCAATGTTTTTTTTTTGTTCCAGGGAGAATTTAGATACCAAATTTAAAAAAAAACACTAGGCTTTCTATGGCCCACTATTTAAGAGAGATGGCACACTCAGGACTGGCACACAAGCAGAAAGGCCAATATTAATCTCCCACTGTTTTTTTTATTTTTCAGGGAGAATTTGATACCAAATTAAAAAAAAAAAACCTAGGCTTTCTATGGCCCACTATTTAAGAGAGATGGCACACTCAGGACTGGCTCACAAGCAGAAAGGCCAATATTAATCTCCCACTGTTTTTTTTTTTCAGGGAGAATTTAGATACCAAATTAAAAAAAAACACTAGGCTTTCTATTGCCCACTATTTAAGAGAGATGGCACACTCAGGACTGGCACACAAGCAGGAAGGCCAATATTAATCTCCCACTGTTTTTTTTTTCAGGGAGAATTTAGATACCAAATTTAAAAAAAAACACTAGACTTTCTATGGCCCACTATTTAAGAGAGATGGCACACTCAGGACTGGCACAAAAGCAGAAAGGCCAATATTAATCTCCCACTGTTTTTTTTTCAGGGAGAATTTAGATACCAAATAAAAAAAAAACACTAGGCTTTCTATGGCCCACTATTCAAGAGAGATGGCACACTCAGGACTGGCACACAAGCAGAAATGCCAATATTAATCTCCCACTGTTCTTTTTTTTCAGGGAGAATTTAGATACCAAATTTAAAAAAAAACAACAGTAGGCTTTCTATGGCCCACTATTTAAGAGAGATGGCACACTCAGGACTGGCACACAAGCAGAAAGGCCAATATTAATCTCCCACAGTTTTTTTTTTCAGGGAGAATTTAGATACCAAATTTAAAAAAAAAACATTAGGCTATCTATGGCCCACTATTTAAGAGAGATGGCACACTCAGGACTGGCACACAAGCAGAAAGGCCAATATTAATCTCCCACAGTTTTTTTTTTGTTCCAGGGAGAATTTAGATACCAAATTAAAAAAAAACACTAGACTTTCTATGGCCCACTATTTAAGAGAGATGGCACACTCAGGACTGGCACACAAGCAGAAAGGCCAATATTAATCTCCCACTGTTTTTTTTTCAGGGAGAATTTAGATACCAAATTAAAAAAAAACAGTAGGCTTTCTATGGCCCACTATTTAAGAGAGATGGCACACTCAGGACTGGCACACAAGCAGAAATGCCAATATTAATCTCCCACTGTTCTTTTTTTTCAGGGAGAATTTAGATACCAAATTTAAAAAAAAAAACACGAGGCTTTCTATGGCCCACTATTTAAGAGAGATGGCACACTCAGGACTGGCACACAAGCAGAAAGGCCAATATTAATCTCCCACTGTTTATTTTTTTTCAGGGAGAATTTAGATAACAAATTAAAAAAAAAAACACTAGGCTTTCGATGGCCCACTATTTAAGAGAGATGGCACACTCAAGACTGGCACACAAGCAGAAAGGCCAATATTAATCTCCCACTGTTCTTTTTTTCAGGGAGAATTTAGATACCAAATTTTAAAAAAAACAACACTAGGCTTTCTATGGCCCACTATTTAAGAGAGATGGCACACTCAAGACTGGCACACAAGCAGAAAGGCCAATATTAATCTCCCACTGTTTTTTTTTCAGGGAGAATTTAGATACCAAATTTAAAAAAAAAAAAACACGGGGCTTTCTATGGCCCACTATTTAAGAGAGATGGCACACTCAGGACTGGCACACAAGCAGAAAGGCCAATATTAAACTCCCACTG
This sequence comes from Ranitomeya imitator, assembly GCF_032444005.1. Taxonomy (NCBI): domain Eukaryota; kingdom Metazoa; phylum Chordata; class Amphibia; order Anura; family Dendrobatidae; genus Ranitomeya; species Ranitomeya imitator. Next base: position 668,142,204 of record NC_091286.1, read on the forward strand.
TTTTTTTTTGTTCCAGGGAGAATTTAGATACCAAATTTAAAAAAAAACACTAGGCTTTCTATGGCCCACTATTTAAGAGAGATGGCACACTCAGGACTGGCACACAAGCAGAAAGGCCTATATTAATCTCCCACTGTTTTTTTTTTGTTCCAGGGAGAATTTAGATACCAAATTAAAAAAAAAAAAACACTAGGCATTCTATGGCCCACTATTTGAGAAAGATGGCACACTCAGGACTGGCACACAAGCAGAAAGGCCAATATTAACCCCTTTCTGCCATTAGACGTACTATTGCGTCCATGTGGGGTGGGCTTTACTTCCCAAGGACGCAATAGTACGTCATATGCGATCGGCAGCGCTCACGGGGGGAGCGCCGCCGATCGCGGCCGGGTGTCAGCTCTTTATCGCAGCTGACATCCAGCACTATGTGCCAGGAGCGGTCACGGACCGCTCCCGGCACATTAACCCCCGGCACACCGCGATCAAAGATGATCGCGATGTGCCGGCGGTACAGGGAAGCACCGCGCAGGGAGGGGGCTCCCTGCGGGCTTCCCTGAGCCCCCCGCAGCAACGCGATGTGATCGCGTTGCTGCGAGGGTCTCACCTCCCTCCCTGCTCCCTCCAGCCCCGGATCCAAGATGGCCGCGGATCCGGGTCCTGCAGGGAGGGAGGTGGCTTCACAGAGCCTGCTCAGAGCTTTATTATCATACCGCCGAACAAAAAGTGGAATAACACGCGATCAAAAAGACAGATATAACTAACCATGGTACCGCTGAAAGCGTCATCTTGTCCCGCAAAAAACGAGCCGCCATACAGCATCATCAGCATCATAAAAAAGTTATAGTCCTGAGAATAAAGTGATGCAAAAATAATTATTTTTTCTATAAAATAGTTTTTATCGTATAAAAGCGCCAAAACATAAAAAAATGATATAAATGAGGTATCGCTGTAATCGTACTGACCCGAAGAATAAAACTGCTTCATCAATTTTACCAAACGCGGAACGGTATAAACGCCTCCCCCAAAAGAAATTCATGAATAGCTGGTTTTTGGTCATTCTGCCTCACAAAAATCGGAATAAAAAGCGATCAAAAAATGTCACGTGCCCGAAAATGTTACCAATAAAAACATCAACTCGTCCCGCAAAAAACAAGACCTCACATGACTCTGTGGACCAAAATATGGAAAAATTATAGCTCTCAAAATGTGGTATTGCAAAAAATATTTTTTGCAATAAAAAGGGTCTTTCAGTGTGTGACGGCTGCCAATCATAAAAATCCGCTAAAAAACCCGCTATAAAAGTAAATCAAACCCCCCTTCATCACCCCCTTAGTTAGGGAAAAATTTAAAAAATGTATTTATTTCCATTTTCCCATTAGGGCTAGGGTTAGAGTTAGGGCTAGGGTTAGGGCTAGGGCTAGGGTTAGGGCTAGGGTTAGGGCTAGGGTTAGGGTTAGGGCTAGGGTTAGGGTTAGGGCTAGGGTTAGGGCTAGGGTTAGGGTTAGGTCTAGGGTTAGGGTTAGGGCTAGGGTTAGGGTTAGGGTTAGGGCTAGGGTTAGGGCTAGGGTTAGGGCTAGGGCCAGGGTTAGGGTTAGGGCTAGGGTTAGGGCTAGGGCTACAGTTTGGGTTGGGGCTAAAGTTACAGTTAGGGTTTAGATTACATTTACGGTTGGGAATAGGGTTGGGATTAGGGTTAGGGGTGTGTCAGGGTTAGAGGTGTGGTTAGGGTTACTGTTGGGATTAGGGTTAGGGGTGTGTTTGGATTAGGGTTTCAGTTATAATTGGGGGGTTTCCACTGTTTAGGCACATCAGGGGCTCTCCAAACGCGACATGGCGTCCGATCTCAATTCCAGCCAATTCTGCGTTGAAAAAGTAAAACAGTGCTTCTTCCCTTCCGAGCTCTCCCATGTGCCCAAACAGGGGTTTACCCCAACATATGGGGTATCAGCGTACTCAGGACAAATAGGACAACAACTTTTGGGGTCCAATTTCTCCTGTTACCCTTGGGAAAATACAAAACTCGGGGCTAAAACATATTTTTTGTGGGAAAAAAAAAGATTTTTTATTTTCACGGCTCTGCGTTATAAACTGTAGTGAAACACTTGGGGGTTCAAAGTTCTCACAACACATCTAGATTAGTTCCCTGGGGGGTCTAGTTTCCAATATGGGGTCACTTGTGGGGGGTTTCTACTGTTTAGGTACATTAGGGGTTCTGCAAATGCAATGTGACATCTGCAGACCATTCCATCTAAGTCTGCATTCCAAATGGCGCTCCTTCCCTTCCGAGCTCTGCCATGCACTCAAACGGTGGTTTACCCCAACATACGGGGTATCAGCGTACTCAGGACAAATTGGACAACAACTTTTGGGGTCGAATTTCTCCTCTTACCCTCGGGAAAATACAAAACTGGGGGCTAAAAAATAATTTTGGGGGGAAAGATTTTTTTTTTTAATTTTCACGGCTCTGCGTTACAAACTGTAGTGAAACACTTGGGGGTTCAAAGCTATCACAACACATCTAGATGAGTTCGTTAGGGGGTCTAGTTTCCAAAATGGTGTCACTTGTGGGAGGTTTCTACTGTTTAGGTACATTAGGGGCTCTGCAAATGCAATGTGACACCTGCAGACCATTCCATCTAAGTCCTCATTCCAAATGGAGCTCCTTCCCTTCCGAGCCCTCCCATGCGCCCAAACAGTGGTTCCCCCCCACATATGGGGTATCAGCGCACTCAGGACAAATTGGACAACAAATTGTGGGGTCGAATTTCTCCTGTTACCCTCGGGAAAATACAAAACTGGGGGCTAAAAAATAATTTTTGTGGGAAAAAATTTTTGTTTTATTTTTACGGCTCTCCATTATAAACTTCTGTGAAGCCCTTGGTGTGTCAAAGCGCTCAGCACACATCTAGATAAGTTCCTAAGGGGGTCTACTTTCCAAAATGGTGTCACTTGTGGGGGGTTTCTACTGTTTAGGTACATTAGGGGCTCTGCAAACGCAATGTGACACCTGCAGACCATTCCATCTAAGTCTGCATTCAAATGGCACTCCTTCCCTTCCGAGCCCTCCCATGCGCCCAAACAGTGGTTCCCCCCCACATATGGGGTATCAGCGCACTCAGGACAAATTGGGCAACAAATTTTGGGGTCCAATTTCTCCTGTTACCCTCAGGAAAATACAAAACTGGGGGCTAAAAAAATAATTTTTGTGGGAAAAAAATTTTGTTTTATTTTTACGGCTCTGCATTATAAACTTCTGTGAAGCACTTGGTGGGTCAAAGTGCTCACCACACCTCTAGATAAGTTCCTTAGGGGGTCTACTTTCCAAAATGGTGTCATTTGTGGGGGGTTTCAATGTTTAGGCACATCAGTGGCTCTTCAAACGCAACATGGCGTCCCATCTCAATTCCTGTCAATTTTGCTTTGAAAAGTCAAACGGCGCTCCTTCCCTTCCGAGCTCTCCCATCCACCCAAACAGTGGTTTACCCCCACATATGGGGTATCAGCGTACTCAGGACAAATTGTACAACAACTTTTGGGGTCCAATTTCTTCTCTTACCCTTGGGAAAATAAAAAATTGGGGGCAAAAAGATAATTTTTGTGAAAAAATATGATTTTTTATTTTTACGGTTCTACATTATAAACTTCTGTGAAGCACTTGGTGGGTCAAAGTGCTCACCACACCTCTAGATAAGTTCCTTAGGGGGTCTACTTTCCAAAATGGTGTCACTTGTGGGGGGTTTCAATGTTTAGGCACATCAGTGGCTCTTCAAACGCAACATGAGGTCCCATCTCAATTCCTGTCAATTTTGCATTGAAAAGTCAAACGGCGCTCCTTCCCTTCCGAGCTCTCCCATCCGCCCAAACAGTGGTTTACCCCCACATATGGGCTATCAGCGTACTCAGGACAAATTGTACAACAACTTTTGGGGTCCAATTTCTTCTCTTACCCTTGGGAAAATAAAAAATTGGGGGCGAAAAGATAATTTTTGTGAAAAAATATGATTTTTTATTTTTACGGTTCTACATTATAAACTTCTGTGAAGCACTTGTTGGGTCAAAGTGCTCACCACACCTCTAGATAAGTTCCTTAGGGGGTCTACTTTCCAAATTGGTGTCACTTGTGGGGGGTTTCAATGTTTAGCCACATCAGGGGCTCTCCAAACGAAACATGGCGTCCCATCTCAATTCCAGTCAATTTTGCATTGAAAGTCAAATGGCACTCCTTTGCTTCCGAGCTCTGCCATGCGCCCAAACAGTGGTTTACCCCCACATGTGGGGTATTGGCATACTCAGGACAAATTGTACAACAATGTTTGGGGTCCATTTTCTCCTGTTACCCTTGGTAAAATAAAACAAATTGGAGCTGAATTAAATTTTTTGTGAAAAAAAGTTAAATGTTCATTTTTATTTAAACATTCAAAAAATTCCTGTGAAGCACCAGAAGAGTTAATAAACTTCTTGAATATGGTTTTGAGCACCTTGAGGGGTGTAGTTTTTAGAATGGTGTCACACTTGGGTATTTTCTATCATATAGACCCCTCAAAATGACTTCAAATGAGATGTGGTCCCTAAAATAAAATGGTGTTGTAGAAATGAGAAATTGCTGGTCAACTTTTAACCCTTATAAATCCCTAACAAAAAAAAATTTTGTTTCCAAAATTGTGCTGATGTAAAGTAGACATGTGGGAAATGTTATTTATTAAGTATTTTGTGTGACATATCTCTGTGATTTAATTGCATAAAAATTCAAAGTTGGAAAATTGTGAAATTTTCATAATTTTTGCCAAATTTCCGTTTTTTTCACAAATAAACGCAGGTACTATCAAATAATTTTTACCATTGTCATGAAGTACAATATGTCACGAGAAAACAGTGTCAGAATCACCAGGATCCATTGAAGCATTCCAGAGTTATAACCTCATAAAGGGACAGTGGTCAGAATTGATAAAAATTGGCCCGGTCATTAACGTGCAAACCACCCTTGGGGGTAAAGGGGTTAATCTCCCACTGTTTTTTTTTTGTTCCAGGGAGAATTTAGATACCAAATTTTAAAAAAAAACACTAGGCTTTCTGTGGCCCACTATTTAAGAGAGATGGCACACTCAGGACTGGAACACAAGCAGAAAGGCAAATATTAATCTCCAACTGTTTTCTTTTGTTCCAGGGAGAATTTAGATACCAAATTAAAAAAAAAAACACTCGGCTTTCTATGGCCCACTATTTAAGAGAGATGGCACACTCAGGACTGGCACACAAGCAGAAAGGCCAATTTTAATCTCCCAATGTTTTTTTTTGTTCCAGGGAGAATTTAGATACCAAATTTAAAAAAAACACTAGGCTTTCTATGGCCCACTATTTAAGAGAGATGGCACACTCAGGACTGGCACACAAGCAGAAAGGCCAATTTTAATCTCCCAATGTTTTTTTTTTGTTCCAGGGAGAATTTAGATACCAAATTTTAAAAAAAACACTAGGCTTTCTATGGCCAACTATTTAAGAGAGATGGCACACTCAGGACTGGCACACAAGCAGAAAGGCCAATATTAATCTCCCACTGTTTTTTTTATTTTTCAGGGAGAATTTAGATACCAAATTAAAAAAAAACCCTAGGCTTTCTATGGCCCACTATTTAAGAGAGATGGCACACTCAGGACTGGCTCACATGCAGAAAGGCCAATATTAATCTCCCACTGTTTTTTTTTTTCAGGGAGAATTTAGATACCAAATTAAAAAAAAAACACTAGGCTTTCTATTGCCCACTATTTAAGAGAGATGGCACACTCAGGACTGGCACACAAGCAGAAAGGCCAATATTAACCCCTTCATGACCCAGCCTATTTTGACCTTAAAGACCTTGCCGTTTTTTGCAATTCTGACCAGTGTCCCTTTATGAGGTAATAACTCGGGAACGCTTCAACGGATCCTAGCGGTTCTGAGATTGTTTTTTCGTGACATATTGGGCTTCATGTTAGTGGTAAATTTAGGTCAATAAATTCTGTGTTTATTAGTGATAAAAACGGAAATTTGGCGAAAATTTTGAAAATTTCGCAATTTTCACATTTTGAATTTTTATTCTGTTAAACCAGAGAGTTATGTGACACAAAATAGTTAATAAATAACATTTCCCACATGTTTACTTTACATCAGCACAATTTTGGAAACAAAATTTTTTTTTGCTAGGAAGTTATAAGGGTTAAAATTTGACCAGCGATTTCTCATTTTTACAACGAAATTTACAAAACCATTTTTTTAGGGACCACCTCACATTTGAAGTCAGTTTGAGGGGTCTATATGGCTGAAAATACCCAAAAGTGACACCATTCTAAAAACTGCACCCCTCAAGGTACTCAAAACCACATTCAAGAAGTTTATTAACCCTTTAGGTGCTTCACAGCAGCAGAAGCAACATGAAAGGAAAAAATGAACATTTAACTTTTTAGTCACAAAAATGATCTTTCAGCAACAATTTTTTTATTTTCTGAATGGTAAAAAGAGAAACTGAACCACGAAAGTTGTTGTCCAATTTATCCTGAGTACACCGATACCTCATATGTGGGGGTAAACCACTGTTTGGGCGCACGGCAGGGCTTGGAAGGGAAGGAGCGCCATTTGACTTTTTGAATGAAAAATTGGCTCCACTCTTTAGCGGACACCATGTCACGTTTGAAGAGCCCCCGTGTGCCTAAAAATTGGAGCTCCCCCACAAGTGACCCCATTTTGGAAACTAGATGCCCCAAGGAACTTATCTAGATGCATAGTGAGCACTTTAAACCCCCAGGTGCTTCACAAATTGATCCGTAAAAATGAAAAAGTACTTTTTTTTCACAAAAAAATTATTTTAGCCTCAATTTTTTCATTTTCACATGGACAACAGGATAAAATGGATTCTAAAATTTGTTGAGCAATTTCTCCCGAGTACGCCGATACCTCATATGTGGGGGTAAACCACTGTTTGGGCACATGGTAAGGCTCGGAAGGGAAGGCGCGCCTTTTGACTTTTTGAATGGAAAATTAGCTCCAATTGTTAGCGGACACCATGTCGCGTTTGGAGAGCCCCTGTGTGCCTATGCATTGGAGCTCCCCCACAAGTGACCCCATTTTGGAAACTGGACCCCCCAAGGAACTTATATAGATGCCTAGTGAGCACTTTAAACCCTCAGGTGCTTCACAAATTGATCCGTAAAAATGAAAAAGTACTTTTTTTCCACAAAAAAATTATTTTAGCCTCAATTTTTTCATTTTCACATGGATAACAGGATAAAATGGATTCTAAAATTTGTTGAGCAATTTCTCCCGAGTACGCCGATACCTCATATGTGGGGGTAAACCACTGTTTGGGCACATGGTAAGGCTCGGAAGGGAAGGCGCGCCTTTTGACTTTTTGAATGGAAAATTAGCTCCAATTGTTAGCGGACACCATGTCGCGTTTGGAGAGCCCCTGTGTGCCTATGCATTGGAGCTCCCCCACAAGTGACCCCATTTTGGAAACTGGACCCCCCAAGGAACTTATATAGATGCCTAGTGAGCACTTTAAACCCCCAGGTGCTTCACAGAAGTTTATAATGCAGAGCCATGAAAATAAAAAATAATTTTTCTTTTCTCAAAAAAGATTTTTTAGCCTGGAATTTCCTATTTTGCCAATGGTAATAGGAGAAATTGGACCACAAATGTTGTTGTCCAGTTTGTCCTGAGTACGCAGATACCCCATATGTGGGGGTAAACCACTGTTTGGGCGCACGGCAGGGCTCAGAAGGGAAGGCACGCCATTTGGCTTTTTAAATGGAAAATTAGCTCCAATCATTAGCGGACACCATGTTGCGTTTGGAGAGCCCCTGTGTGCCTAAACATTGGAGATCCCCCACAAATGACCCCATTTTGGAAACTAGACCCCCAAAGGAACTAATCTAGATGTGTGGTGAGCACTTTGAACCCTCAAGTGCTTCACAGAAGTTTATAACGCAGAGCCATGAAAATAAAATAAAAAATTTCTTTTCTCAAAAATGATTTTTTAGCCCGCAATTTTTTATTTTCCCAAGGGTAACAGGAGAAATTTGACCCCAATATTTGTTGTCCAGTTTCTCCTGAGTACGGTGATACCCCATATGTGGGGGTAAACTACTGTTTGGGCACTTGCCGGGGCTCGGAAGTGAAGTAGTGATGTTTTGAAATACAGACTTTGATGGAATGCTCTACGGGCGTTACGTTGCGTTTGCAGAGCCCCTGATGTGACTAAACAGTAGAAACCCCCCACAAGTCACCCCATTTCGGAAACTAGACCCCCAAAGGAACTTATCTAGATATGTGGTGAGCACTTTGAACCCCCAAGTGCTTTACAGAAGCTTATAACGCAGAGCCGTGAAAATAATAAATACGTTTTCTTTCCTCCAAAAATAATTTTTTAGCCCAGAATTTTTTATTTTCCCAAGGGTTACAGGAGAAATTGGACCCCAAAAGTTGTCCAGTTTCTCCTGAGTACGCCGATACCCCATGTGTGGGGGTAAACCACTGTTTGGGCACAAATCGGGGCTCAGAAGGGAAGTAGTGACTTTTGAAATGCAGACTTTGATGGAATGGTCTGCGGACGTCACATTGCGTTTGCAGAGCCCCTGGTGTGCCTAAACAGTAGAAACCCCCCACAAGTGACCCCATTTTGGAAACTAGACCCCCCAAGGAACTTATCTAGATATGTGGTGAGCACTTTGAACCCCCAAGTGCTTCACAGACGTTTACAACGCAGAGCCGTGAAAATAAAAAATCATTTTTCTTTCCTCAAAAATAATGTTTTAGCAAGCAATTTTTTATTTTCTCAAGGGTAACAGGAGAAATTTGACCCCAGTAATTGTTGCGCAGTTTGTCCTGAGTATGCTGGTACCCCATATGTGGGGGTAAACCACTGTTTTGGCACACGTCGGGGCTCGGAAGTGAGGGAGCACCATTTGACTTTTTGAATACAAGATTGGCTGGAATCAATGGTGGCGCCATGTTGCGTTTGGAGACCCCCTGATGTGCCTAAACAGTGGAAACCCCTCAATTCTAACTCCAACACTAACCCCAACACACCCCTAAACCTAATCCCAACTGTAGCCATAACCCTAATCACAACCCTAACCCCAACACACCCCTAACCACAACCCTAATTCCAACCCAACCCTAGCCCTAAGGCTATGTGCCAACGTTGCGGATTCGTATGAGATTTTTCAGCTCCATTTTTGAAAAATCCGCGGGTAAAAGGCACTGCGTTTTACCTGCGGATTTACCGCGGATTTCCAGTGTTTTTTGTGCGGATTTCACCTGTGGATTCCTATTGAGGAACAGGTGTAAAACGCTGCGGAATCCGCACAAAGAATTGACATGCTGCGGAAAATACAACACAGCGTTTCCGCGCGGTATTTTCCGCACCATGGGCACAGCGGATTAGGTTTTCCATATGTTTACATGGTACTGTAAACCTGATGGAACACTGCTGCGAATCCGCAGCCAAATCCGCACCGTGTGCACATAGCCTAATTCTAAAGGTATGTGCACACGCTGCGGAAAACGCTGCGGATCCGCAGCAGTTTCCCATGAGTTTACAGTTCAATGTAAACCTATGGGAAACAAAAATCGCTGTACACATGCTGCGGAAAAACTGCACGGAAACGCAGCGGTTTACATTCCGCAGCATGTCACTTCTTTCTGCGGATTCCGCAGTGGTTTTACAACTGCTCCAATAGAAAATCGCAGTTGTAAAACCGCAGTGAAATGCGCAGAAAAACCGCGGTAAATCCACAGCGGTTTAGCACTGCGGATTTATCAAATCCTCTGCGGAAAAATCCGCAGAGGACCAGAATACGTGTGCACATCCCGAACCCTAACCCTACCCCTACCCCTAACCCTAACCCTACCCCTAACCCTACCCCTACCCCTACCCCTAACCCTACCCCTAACCCTACCCCTACCCCTAACCCTAACCCTACCCCTTACCCCAACCTTAGTGGAAAAAAAAAATATTATTTTTTTTATTGTCCCTACCTATGGGGGTGACAAAGGGGGGGGGTCATTTACTATTTTTTTTATTTTGATCACTGAGATAGGTTATATCTCAGTGATCAAAATTCACTCTGGAACGAATCTGCCGGCCGGCAGATTCGGCGGGCGCACTGCACATGCGCCCGCCATTTTGGAAGATGGCGGCGCCCAGGAAAGAAGACGGACACCGGCAGGCTCGGTAAGTATAAGGGGGGGGGATCAGGGCACGGGGGGGCGCGTCGGAGCACGGGGGGAGGCGTCGGAGCACGGGGTGGGGGGCGTCGGAGCACGGATGAGGAACGGTGTGCGTGCGGGTGGATTGGAGCACGGGGTGGGGGATCGCTGTGCTGGGGGGTGGATCGGAGCACGGGGGGGTTTCATTGGAGCACGGGGGGTGTGATTGGAGCACGGGGGGAGCGGGCAGGAGGACGGGGGAGCGGAGCACAGGACGGAGGGGAGCGCTGCACAGATCGGGGGGCTGGTGGGGCGATCGGAGGAGTGGAGTGGGTGCACATTAGTATTTCCAGCCATGGCCGATGATATTGCAGCATCGGCCATGGCTGGATTGTAATATTTCACCAGTTTTTTAGGTGAAATATTACAAATCGCTCTGATTGGCAGTTTCACTTTCAACAGCCAATCAGAGCGATCGTAGCCACGGGCGGGTGAAGCCACTCCCCCTGGGCTAAACTACCACTTCCCCTGTCCCTGCAGATTGGGTGAAATGGGAGTTAACCCTTTCACCCAATCTGCAGGGACGCGATCTTTCTGTGACACAGCATATGCGTCACAGGTCGGATTGGCACCGACTTTCATGACGCATACGCTGTGTCACAGGTCGGGAAGGGGTTAATCTCCCACAGTTTTTTTTTTGTTCCAGGGAGAATTTAGATACCAAATTAAAAAAAAACACTAGGCTTTCTATGGCCCACTATTTAAGAGAGATGGCACACTCAGGACTGGCACACAAGCAGAAAGGCCAATAATAATCTCCCACAGTTTTTTTTTTCAGGGAGAATTTAGATACCAAATTTAAAAAAAAAACACTAGACTTTCTATGGCCCACTATTTAAGAGAGATGGCACACTCAGGACTGGCACACAAGCAGAAAGGCCAATATTAATCTCCCACTGTTTTTTTTTTCAGGGAGAATTTAGATACCAATTTAAAAAAAAAAACACTAGGCTTTCTATGGCCCACTATTTAAGAGAGATGGCACACTCAGGACTGGCACACAAGCAGAAATGCCAATATCAATCTCCCACTGTTCTTTTTTTTTCAGGGAGAATTTAGATACCAAATTTAAAAAAAAACAACAGTAGGCTTTCTATGGCCCACTATTTAAGAGAGATGGCACACTCAGGACTGGCAAACAAGCAGAAAGGCCAATATTAATCTCCCACTGTTCTTTTTTTTCAGGGAGAATTTAGATACCAAATTTAAAAAAAAAACACTAGGCTTTCTATGGCCCACTATTTAAGAGAGATGGCACACTCAGGACTGGCACACAAGCAGAAAGGCCAATATTAATCTCCCACTGTTTTTTTTTCAGGGAGAATTTAGATACCAACTTAAAAAAAAAACACTAGGCTTTCTATGGCCCACTATTTAAGAGAGATGGCACACTCAGGACTGGCACACAAGCAGAAATGCCAATATTAATCTCCCACTGTTCTTTTTTTTCAGGGAGAATTTAGATACCAAATTAAAAAAAAAACAACAGTAGGCTTTCTATGGCCCACTATTTAAGAGAGATGGCACACTCAGGACTGGCAAACAAGCAGAAAGGCCAATATTAATCTCCCACTGTTTTTTTTTCCGGGAGAATTTAGATACCAAATTTTAAAAAAAAACACTAGGCTTTCTATGGCCCACTATTTAAGAGAGATGGCACACTCAGGACTGGCACACAAGCAGAAAGGCCAATATTAATCTCCCACTGTTTTTTTTTTTCAGGGAGAATTTAGATACCAAATTTAAAAAAAAACACTAGGCTTTCTATGGCCCACTATTTAAGAGAGATGGCACACTCAGGACTGGCACACAAGCAGAAAGGCCAATATTAATCTCCCACTGTTCTTTTTTTCAGGGAGAATTTAGATACCAAATTTTAAAAAAAAACACTAGGCTTTCTATGGCCCACTATTTAAGAGAGATGGCACACTCAGGACTGGCACACAAGCAGAAAGGCCAATATTAATCTCCCACTGTTTTTTTTTGTTCCAGGGAGAATTTAGATACCAAATTAAAAAAAAAAACACTCGGCTTTCTATGGCCCACTATTTAAGAGAGATGGCACACTCAGGACTGGCACACAAGCAGAAAGGCCAATTTTAATCTCCCAATGTTTTTTTTTTGTTCCAGGGAGAATTTAGATACCAAATTTAAAAAAAAACACTAGGCTTTCTATGGCCCACTATTTAAGAGAGATGGCACACTCAGGACTGGCACACAAGCAGAAAGGCCAATATTAATCTCCCACTGCTTTTTTTATTTTTCAGGGAGAATTTAGATACCAAATTAAAAAAAAAAACACTAGGCTTTCTATGGCCCACTATTTAAGAGAGATGGCACACTCAGGACTGGCTCACAAGCAGAAAGGCCAATATTAATCTCCCACTGTTCTTTTTTTCAGGGAGAATTTAGATACCAAATTTAAAAAAAAACAACACTAGGCTTTCTATGGCCCACTATTTAAGAGAGATGGCACACTCAAGACTGGCACACAAGCAGAAAGGCCAATATTAATCTCCCACTGTTTTTTTTTCAGGGAGAATTTAGATACCAAATTTAAAAAAAAAAAAAACACGGGGCTTTCTATGGCCCACTATTTAAGAGAGATGGCACACTCAGGACTGGCACACAAGCAGAAAGGCCAATATTAAACTCCCACTGTTTTTTTTTTGTTCCAGGGAGAATTTAGATACCAAATTAAAAAAAAAAACACTAGGCTTTTTATGGCCCACTATTTAAGAGAGATGGCACACTCAGGACTGGCACACAAGCAGAAAGGCCTATATTAATCTCCCACTGTTTTTTTTTGTTCCAGGGAGAATTTAGATACCAAATTTAAAAAAAAAAACACTAGGCTTTCTATGGCCCACTATTTAAGAGAGATGGCACACTCAGGACTGGCACACAAGCAGAAAGGCCAATATCAATCTCCCACTGTTTTTTTTTTCAGGGAGAATTTAGATACCAAATTTAAAAAAAAAAACACTAGGCTTTCTGTGGCCCACTATTTAAGAGAGATGGCAAACTCAGGACTGGAACACAAGCAGAAAGGCAAATATTAATCTCCCACTGTTTTTTTTTGTTCCAGGGAGAATTTAGATACCAAATTTAAAAAAAAACACTCGGCTTTCTATGGCCCACTATTTAAGAGAGATGGCACACTCAGGACTGGCACACAAGCAGAAAGGCCAATTTTAATCTCACAATGTTTTTTTTTTGTTCCAGGGAGAATTTAGATACCAAATTAAAAAAAAAACACTAGGCTTTCTATGGCCCACTATTTAAGAGAGATGGCACACTCAGGACTGGCACACAAGCAGAAAGGCCAATATTAATCTCCCACTGCTTTTTTTATTTTTCAGGGAGAATTTAGATACCAAATTAAAAAAAAAACCCTAGGCTTTCTATGGCCCACTATTCAAGAGAGATGGCACACTCAGGACTGGCACACAAGCAGAAAGGCCAATATTAATCTCCCACTGTTTTTTTTTTTCAGGGAGAATTTAGATACCAAATTAAAAAAAAAACACTAGGCTTTCTATGGCCCACTATTTAAGAGAGATGGCACACTCAGGACTGGCACACAAGCAGAAAGGCCTATATTAATCTCCCACTGTTTTTTTTTTTGTTCCAGGGAGAATTTAGATACCAAATTTAAAAAAAAAAACACTAGGCTTTCTATGGCCCACTATTTAAGAGAGATGGCACACTCAGGACTGGCTCACAAGCAGAAAGGCCTATATTAATCTCCCACTGCTTTTTTTATTTTTCAGGGAGAATTTAGATACCAAATTAAAAAAAAAAACACTAGGCTTTCTATGGCCCACTATTTAAGAGAGATGGCACACTCAGGACTGGCTCACAAGCAGAAAGGCCAATATTAATCTCCCACTGTTCTTTTTTTCAGGGAGAATTTAGATACCAAATTTAAAAAAAAACAACACTAGGCTTTCTATGGCCCACTATTTAAGAGAGATGGCACACTCAAGACTGGCACACAAGCAGAAAGGCCAATATTAATCTCCCACTGTTTTTTTTTCAGGGAGAATTTAGATACCAAATTTAAAAAAAAAAAAAACACGGGGCTTTCTATGGCCCACTATTTAAGAGAGATGACACACTCAGGACTGGCACACAAGCAGAAAGGCCAATATTAAACTCCCACTGTTTTTTTTTTGTTCCAGGGAGAATTTAGATACCAAATTTAAAAAAAAAAACACTAGGCTTTTTATGGCCCACTATTTAAGAGAGATGGCACACTCAGGACTGGCACACAAGCAGAAAGGCCTATATTAATCTCCCACTGTTTTTTTTTTTGTTCCAGGGAGAATTTAGATACCAAATTTAAAAAAAAAAAAACACTAGGCTTTCTATGGCCCACTATTTAAGAGAGATGGCACACTCAGGACTGGCACACAAGCAGAAAGGCCAATATCAATCTCCCACTGTTTTTTTTTTCAGGGAGAATTTAGATACCAAATTTAAAAAAAAAAACACTAGGCTTTCTGTGGCCCACTATTTAAGAGAGATGGCACACTCAGGACTGGAACACAAGCAGAAAGGCAAATATTCATCTCCCACTGTTTTTTTTTGTTCCAGGGAGAATTTAGATACCAAATTTAAAAAAAAACACTCGGCTTTCTATGGCCCACTATTTAAGAGAGATGGCACACTCAGGACTGGCACACAAGCAGAAAGGCCAATTTTAATCTCACAATGTTTTTTTTTTGTTCCAGGGAGAATTTAGATACCAAATTAAAAAAAAACACTAGGCTTTCTATGGCCCACTATTTAAGAGAGATGGCACACTCAGGACTGGCACACAAGCAGAAAGGCCAATATTAATCTCCCACTGCTTTTTTTATTTTTCAGGGAGAATTTAGATACCAAATTAAAAAAAAAACCCTACGCTTTCTATGGCCCACTATTTAAGAGAGATGGCACACTCAGGACTGGCACACAAGCAGAAAGGCCAATATTAATCTCCCACTGTTTTTTTTTTCAGGGAGAATTTAGATACCAAATTAAAAAAAAAACACTAGGCTTTCTATGGCCCACTATTTAACCCCTCTGTGACCTTAGACGTACTATCCCGTCGAGGTGCCCTGGGCTTATCTGACCCTGGACGGGATAGTACGTCATAGCCGATCGGCCGCGCTCACGGGGGGAGCGCGGCCGATCGCGGCCGGGTGTCAGCTGCTTATCGCAGCTGACATCCGGCACTATGTGCCAGGAGCGGTCACGGACCGCCCCCGGCACATTAACCCCTGGCACACCGCGATCAAAGATGATCGCGATGTGCCGGCGGTGCAGGGAAGCACCGCGCAGGGAGGGGGCTCCCTGCGGGCTTCCCTGAGACCCCCGGAGCAAAGCGATGTGATCGCGTTGCTGCGAGGGTCTCACCTCCCTCCCTGCTCCCTCCAGCCCCGGATCCAAGATGGCCGCGGATCCGGGTCCTGCAGGGAGGGAGGTGGCTTCACAGAGCCTGCTCAGAGCAGGCACTGTGAAGCCTGCAGCGCTGCATGTCAGATCAGTGATCTGACAGAGTGCTGTGCAAACTGTCAGATCACTGATCTGTGATGTCCCCCCCCTGGGACAAAGTAAAAAAGTAAAAAAAAAATTTTCCAAATGTGTAAAAAAAAATAAAAAAAAATATTCCAAAATAATGAAAAAAAAAAAAATATTATTCCCATAAATACATTTCTTCATCTAAATAATAAAAAAAAAAACAATAAAAGTACACATATTTAGTATCGCCGCGTCCGTAACGACCCGACCTATAAAACTGTCCCACTAGTTAACCCCTTCAGTAAACACCGTAAGAAAAAAAAAAAAACGAGGCAAAAAACAACGCTTTATTATCATACCGCCGAACAAAAAGTGGAATAACACGCGATCAAAAAGACAGATATAAATAACCATGGTACCGCTGAAAGCGTCATCTTGTCCCGCAAAAAACGAGCCGCCACACAGCATCATCAGCAAAAAAATAAAAAAGTTATAGTCCTGAGAATAAAGCGATGCAAAAATAATTATTTTTTCTGTAAAATAGTTTTTATCGTATAAAAGCGCCAAACCATAAAAAAATGATATAAATGAGGTGTCGCTGTAATCGTACTGACCCGAAGAATAAAACTGATTTATCAATTTTACCATACGCGGAACGGTATAAACGCCTCCCCCAATAGAAATTCATGAATAGCTGCTTTTTGGTCATTCTTCCTCACAAAAATCGGAATAAAAAGCGATCAAAAAATGTCACGTGCCCGAACATGTTTTCAATAAAATCGTCAACTCGTCCCGCAAAAAACAAGACCTCACATGACTCTGTGGACCAAAATATGGAAAAATTATAGCTCTCAAAATGTGGTATTGCAAAAAATATTTTTTGCAATAAAAAGGGTCTTTCAGTGTGTGACGGCTGCCAATCATAAAAATCCGCTAAAAAACCCGCTATAAAAGTAAATCAAACCCCCCTTCATCACCCCCTTAGTTAGGGAAAAATAAAAAAAAATGTATTTATTTCCATTTTCCCATTAGGGCTAAGGTTAGGGCTAGGGCTAGGGTTAGGGCTAGGGTTAGGGCTAGGGCTAGGGTTAGGGTTAGGGCTAGGGTTAGGGCTAGGGTTAGCGCTAGGGTTAGGGCTAGGGTTAGGGCTAGGGCTAGGGTTAGGGCTAGGGTTAGGGTTAGGGCTAGGGTTAGGGCTAGGGTTAGAGCTAGGGTTAGGGCTAGGGTTAGGGTTAGGGCTAGGGTTAGGGCTAGGGTTAGGGCTAGGGTTAGGGTTAGGGCTAGGGCTAGGGTTAGGGCTAGGGCTAGGGTTAGGGCTAGGGTTATGGTTGGGGCTACAGTTAGGGTTGGGGCTAAAGTTAGGGTTAGGGTTTAGATTACATTTACAGTTGGGAATAGGGTTGGGATTAAGGTTAGGGGTGTGTCAGGGTTAGAGGTGTGGTTAGGGTTACCGTTGGAATTAGGGTTAGGGGTGTGTTTAGATTAGGGTTTCAGTTATAATTGGGGGGTTTCCACTGTTTCGGCACATCAGGGGCTCTCCAAACACGACATGGCGTCCGATCTCAATTCCAGGAAATTCTGCGTTGAAAAAGTAAAACAGTGCTCCTTCCCTTCCGAGCTCTCCTGTGTGCCCAAACAGGGGTTTACCCTCACATATGGGGTATCAGCGTACTCAGGACAAATTGGACAACAACTTTTGTGGACCAATTTCTCCTGTTACCCTTGGGAAAATACAAAACTGGGGGCTAAAAAATAATTTTTGTGGGAAAACAAAAAGATTTTTTATTTTCACGGCTCTGCGTTATAAACTGTAGTGAAACACTTGGGAGTTCAAAGTTCTCACAACACATCTAAATAAGTTCATTGAGGGGTCTAGTTTCCAATATGGGGTCACTTGTGGGGGGTTTCTACTGTTTAGGTACATTAGGGGCTCTGCAAACGCAATGTGACGCCTGCAGACCAATCCATCTAAGTCTGCATTCCAAATGATGCTCCTTCCCTTCCGAGCCCTCCCATGCGCCCAAACGGTGGTTCCCCCCCACATATCGGGTATCAGCGTACTCAGGACAAATTGGACAACAACATTTAGGGTCCAATTTCTCCTGCTAACCTTGGAAAAATACAAAACTGGGGGCTAAAATATAATTTTTGTGGAATAAAAAATTTTTTTATTTGCACGGCTCTGCGTTATAAACTGTAGTGAAATACTTGGGGGTTCAAAGCTCTCACAGCACATCAAGATGAGTTCCTTAGGGGGTCTACTTTCCAAAATGGTGTCACCTGTGGGGGGTTTCTACTGTTTAGGTACATTAGGGGCTCTGCAAACGCAATGTGACGCCTGCAGACCATTCCATCTAAGTCTGCATTCCAAATGGCGCTCCTTCCCTTCCGAGCCCTCGCATGCGCCCAAACGGTGGTTCCCCCCCACATATGGGGTATCAGCGTACTCAGGACAAATTGGACAACAACTTTTGGGGTCCAATTTCTCCTGTTACCCTAGGGAAAATACAAAACTGGGGGCTAAAATATAATTTTTGTGGGAAAAAAATTTTGTTTTATTTTTATGGCTCTGCATTATAAACTTCTGTGAAGCCCTTAGTGGGTCAAAGTGCTCACCACACATCCAGATAAGTTCCTTAGGGGGTCTACTTTCCAAAATGGTGTCACTTGTGGGGGGTTTCAATGTTTAGGCACATCAGTGGCTCTCCAAACGCAACATGGCGTCCCATCTCAATTTCTGTCAATTTTGCATTGAAAAGTCAAACGGCGCTCCTTCCCTTCCGAGCTCTCCCATGCGCCCAAACAGTGGTTTACTGCCACATATGGGGTATCAGCGTACTCAGGACAAATTGGACAACAACTTTTGAGGTCCAATTTCTTCTCTTACCCTTGGAAAAATAAAAAATTGGGGGCAAAAATATAATTTTTGTGAAAAAATATGATTTTTTATTTTTACGGTTCTGCATTATAAACTTCTGTGAAGCACTTGGTGGGTCAAAGTGCTCACCACACATCCAGATAAGATCCTTAGGGGGTCTACTTTCCAAAATGGTGTCACTTGTGGGGGGTTTCGATGTTTAGGCACATCAGTGGCTCTCCTGTTGTGAGTTCTGTTTTTGGGCTCCCTCAGGTGGTTACTGATGGTACTGGGTGACTTGTCTTTCCTGGGTTTCTGGGTTCCACCTGTTCCATCAGCATATGGGAGTTTCCTATTTAACCTGGCTTTGCTGGCATTTCCTCGCCGGTTATCAATGTATCCAGTGTGTCTTGTTACCTCTGCTCCCTGCTCCTAGAACCTTCTGGACAAGCTAAGTTTGGATTTTCCTGTTTTGTGTTTTGCTTAATTTGGTTTTTAGTCCAGCCTGCAGATATGTGATTCTCTGCTGCTGGTTGCTCTAGTGGGCTGAAATTGCTTTTCATGTACCATGAGTTGGCACATGAGTTCAAGTAATTTCAGGATGGTTTTTTGAAGGGTTTTTCGCTGACCGCGCAGTTCACTTTTGTATCCTCTGCTATCTAGCTTTAGCGGGCCTCATTTTGCTGAAACTGTTTTCATACTACGTATGTGCTTTCCTCTCATTTCACCGTCATTATATGTGGGGGGCTGCTATTTGCTGTGGGGTATTTCTCTGGAGGCAAGAGAGGTCTGTGTTTCTTCTGATAGGGGAAGTTAGATCTTCGGCTGGAGCGAGACGTCTAGGATCATCGTAGGCACGTTCCCCGGCTACTTTTATTTGTGTGTTAGGTTCAGGGTCGCGGTCAGCTCAGGTTCCATCGCCCTAGAGCTTGTTTGTATCTGTGCTTGTCCTTTTTGTGATCCCCTGCCATTGGGATCATGACAGTATAACCGGCCCACAAAGTGTTAATTGTATTGGCTGAAGTAGGAGGATAAGTAGTCTGAGGAAGTTTTTTTTTTTTTTTCCCTCAGAGTTTGCTGCCTAGCCTTATTGCAGCCTGGCTACTTCCTCCTCCTCTTAATCTTTGAATGGCTCTGATCTCAGCTGTTTATCATGGACGTCCAGAGTTTGGCTTCCAGCCTGAATAATCTTGCCACTAAGGTTCAAAATATACAGGATTTTGTTGTACATGCTCCTATGTCTGAACCTAGAATTCCTGTCCCAGAGTTTTTTTTCTGGAGATAGATCTCGTTTTCTGAATTTTAGGAACAATTGCAAGTTGTTTCTTTCTTTGAAATCTCGCTCCTCTGGAGACCCTGCTCAGCAAGTCAAGATAATTATATCTTTCCTGCGGGGTGACCCTCAGGATTGGGCATTTGCATTGGCACCAGGGGACCCTGCGTTGCTTAATGCAGATGCGTTTTTTCTGGCATTGGGTTTGCTCTATGAGGAACCTAACCAAGAGATTCAGGCTGAAAAAGCTTGGTTGGCCCTCTCTCAGGGGCAAGATGAAGCAGAAATTTATTGTCAAAAATTTCGGAAGTGGTCGGTACTTACTCAGTGGAATGAGTGCGCTCTGGCTGCAAAGTTTAGAGATGGCCTTTCTGAGGCCATTAAAGATGTTATGGTGGGGTTCCCTGCGCCTGCTGGTCTGAATGAGTCTATGACTATGGCTGTTCAGATTGATCGGCGTTTACGGGAGCGCAAACCTGTGCATCATTTGGCGGTGTCGTCTGAACCGTCACCTGAGATAATGCAATGTGATAGAATTCAGTCCAGAAGTGAACGGCAAAAGTATAGGCGGAAAAAAGGGTTGTGCTTTTATTGTGGTGATTCAGCTCATGTTATATCAGCATGCTCTAAACGCACAAAAAAGGTTGATAAGTCTGTTGCCATTAGTACTTTACAGTCTAAGTTCATTCTGTCTGTGACTCTGATTTGTTCATTATCATCCATTTCCGTCGATGCCTATGTGGATTCAGGCGCTGCCCTGAGTCTTATGGATTGGTCATTTGCCAATCGCTGTGGGTTTAGTCTGGAGCCTCTGGAAGTCCCTATTCCTTTGAAGGGAATTGACTCTACACCTTTGGCTATGAATAAACCTCAGTACTGGACACAAGTGACCATGCGTATGACTCCCGTTCATCAGGAGGTGATTCGCTTCCTGGTACTGTATAATTTGCATGATGTTCTAGTACTTGGTCTGCCATGGTTACAAACTCATAATCCAGTCCTTGACTGGAAATCAGTGTCTGTGTTAAGCTGGGGTTGTCAGGGGGTTCATGATGATGCACCTCCGATTTCTATCGCTTCATCTACTCCTTCTGAGATTCCTGTGTTTTTGTCTGACTATCGGGATGTTTTTGAGGAGCCTAAGCTCAGTTCGCTTCCTCCTCACAGGGATTGTGATTGTGCTATAGATTTAATTCCGGGCAAAAAATTTCCTAAAGGTCGTTTGTTCAATCTGTCAGTGCCAGAGCATACTGCTATGCGGGATTATGTTAAGGAGTCCTTGGAAAAGGGACATATCCGTCCATCTTTGTCCCCTTTGGGAGCGGGTTTTTTTTTCGTGGCCAAGAAGGATGGTTCCTTGAGGCCTTGTATAGATTATCGTCTTTTGAATAAGATTACCGTAAAATATCAGTATCCTTTGCCATTGTTGACTGATTTGTTTGCTCGCATTAAGGGGGCTAGGTGGTTCACTAAGATTGATCTTCGGGGTGCGTATAATCTTATACGAATAAAGCAAGGTGATGAGTGGAAAACCGCATTTAATACGCCTGAGGGCCATTTTGAGTATTTGGTAATGCCTTTTGGACTTTCTAATGCTCCTTCAGTCTTCCAGTCCTTTATGCACGATATTTTCCGTGAATATCTGGATAAATTTATGATTGTGTATTTGGATGATATTTTGGTTTTTTCTGATGACTGGGAGTCTCATGTTCAGGTGTTTCAGGTCCTGCGGGCCAATTCCTTGTTTGTAAAAGGCTCAAAGTGTCTCTTTGGAGTCCAGAAGATTTCTTTCTTGGGGTATATTTTTTCCCCTTCTACTATTGAGATGGATCCCGTCAAGGTTCAGGCTATTTGTGACTGGACGCAGCCTACATCTCTTAAGAGTCTACAGAAGTTCTTGGGCTTTGCTAATTTCTATTGTCGTTTTATAACTAATTTTTCTAGTGTTGTTAAGCCTTTGACGGATTTGACTAAGAAGGGTGCTGATGTTGCTAATTGGTCTCCTGCGGCTGTGGAGGCCTTTCAGGAACTTAAGCGCCGGTTTTCTTCTGCTCCTGTGTTGCGTCAGCCAGATGTTTCGCTCCCTTTTCAGGTTGAGGTTGATGCTTCCGAGATTGGAGCGGGGGCGGTTTTGTCACAGAGAAGCTCCGATGGCTCAGTGATGAAGCCATGCGCGTTTTTTTCTAGAAAGTTTTCGCCGGCTGAGCGGAATTATGATGTTGGTAATCGGGAACTTTTGGCCATGAAGTGGGCATTTGAGGAGTGGCGTCATTGGCTAGAGGGTGCTAGACATCGTGTGGTGGTCTTGACTGATCACAAAAATTTGATTTACCTTGAGTCTGCCAGGCGTCTGAATCCTAGACAGGCTCGTTGGTCACTGTTTTTCTCTCGTTTCAATTTTGTGGTTTCATACCTGCCAGGTTCAAAGAATGTGAGGGCGGATGCTCTTTCTAGGAGTTTTGTGCCTGACTCCCTTGGAAATTCTGAGCCCTCTGGTATCCTTAGGGATGGGGTGATTTTGTCTGCTGTCTCCCCAGACTTGCGACGTGCTTTGCAGGAGTTTCAGGTGGCTAAACCTGATCGTTGTCCGCCTGAGAGACTGTTTGTTCCGGATAATTGGACCAGTAGAGTCATCTCCGAGGTCCATTCTTCTGCGTTGGCAGGTCATCCTGGAATATTTGGTACTAGAGACTTGGTGGCCAGGTCTTTTTGGTGGCCTTCCTTGTCGAGGGATGTGCGTTCTTTTGTGCAGTCTTGTGAGGTTTGTGCTCGGGCTAAGCCTTGCTGTTCTCGGGCCAGTGGATTGTTGTCACCTTTGCCTATCCCGAAGAGGCCTTGGACGCACATTTCCATGGACTTTATTTCGGATCTCCCTGTCTCTCAAAAAATGTCCGTCATCTGGGTTGTGTGTGATCGCTTTTCTAAAATGGTTCATCTGGTACCCTTGCCTAAGTTGCCTTCCTCCTCTGAGTTGGTCCCTCTGTTTTTTCAGAATGTGGTTCGTTTGCATGGGATTCCTGAGAACATCGTTTCTGACAGGGGATCCCAGTTTGTGTCTAGATTTTGGCGGACTTTCTGTGCTAAGATGGGCATTGATTTGTCCTTTTCGTCTGCATTCCATCCTCAGACGAATGGCCAGACTGAACGAACTAATCAGACCTTGGAAACTTATTTGAGGTGTTTTGTTTCTGCTGATCAGGATGACTGGGTTACCTTTTTGCCGCTGGCCGAGTTTGCGCTTAATAATCGGGCTAGTTCTGCTACCTTGGTTTCTCCTTTCTTTTGTAATTCGGGGTTTCATCCTCGTTTTTCCTCTGGTCAGGTGGAACCTTCTGATTGTCCTGGAGTGGACATGGTGGTGGATAGGTTGCATCGGATTTGGAGTCATGTGGTGGACAATTTGAAGTTGTCCCAGGAGAAGGCTCAGCAGTTTGCTAATCGCCGTCGCCGCGTGGGTCCTCGACTTCTTGTTGGTGACTTGGTGTGGTTGTCTTCTCGTTTTGTTCCTATGAAGGTCTCTTCTCCTAAGTTCAAGCCTCGGTTCATCGGTCCCTATAGGATCTTGGAAATTCTTAACCCTGTGTCATTTCGTTTGGATCTCCCGGCATCGTTTGCTATTCATAATGTGTTTCATCGGTCGTTGTTGCGGAAGTATGAGGTACCTGTTGTTCCTTCTCTTGAGCCTCCTGCTCCAGTGCTGGTGGAGGGAGAATTGGAGTATGTTGTGGAGAAGATCTTGGATTCTCGTGTTTCCAGACGGAAACTCCAGTATTTGGTCAAGTGGAAGGGTTATGGTCAGGAGGATAATTCTTGGGTGGTTGCCTCGGATGTTCATGCTGATGATTTGGTTCGCGCTTTTCATAGGGCTCATCCTGGTCGCCCTGGTGGTTCTCGTGAGGGTTCGGTGACCCCTCCTCAAGGGGGGGGTACTGTTGTGAGTTCTGTTTTTGGGCTCCCTCTGGTGGTTACTGATGGTACTGGGTGACTTGTCTTTCCTGGGTTTCTGGGTTCCACCTGTTCCATCAGCATATGGGAGTTTCCTATTTAACCTGGCTTTGCTGGCATTTCCTCGCCGGTTATCAATGTATCCAGTGTGTCTTGTTACCTCTGCTCCCTGCTCCTAGAACCTTCTGGACAAGCTAAGTTTGGATTTTCCTGTTTTGTGTTTTGCTTAATTTGGTTTTTAGTCCAGCCTGCAGATATGTGATTCTCTGCTGCTGGTTGCTCTAGTGGGCTGAAATTGCTTTTCATGTACCATGAGTTGGCACATGAGTTCAAGTAATTTCAGGATGGTTTTTTGAAGGGTTTTTCGCTGACCGCGCAGTTCACTTTTGTATCCTCTGCTATCTAGCTTTAGCGGGCCTCATTTTGCTGAAACTGTTTTCATACTACGTATGTGCTTTCCTCTCATTTCACCGTCATTATATGTGGGGGGCTGCTATTTGCTGTGGGGTATTTCTCTGGAGGCAAGAGAGGTCTGTGTTTCTTCTGATAGGGGAAGTTAGATCTTCGGCTGGAGCGAGACGTCTAGGATCATCGTAGGCACGTTCCCCGGCTACTTTTATTTGTGTGTTAGGTTCAGGGTCGCGGTCAGCTCAGGTTCCATCGCCCTAGAGCTTGTTTGTATCTGTGCTTGTCCTTTTTGTGATCCCCTGCCATTGGGATCATGACACTCTCCAAACGCAACATGGCGTCCCATCTCAATTCCTGTCAATTTTGCATTGAAAAGTCAAACGGTGCTCCTTCCCTTCCGAGCTCTCCCATGCGCCCAAACAGTGGTTTACTGCCACATATGGGGTATCAGCGTACTCAGGACAAATTGGACAACAACTTTTGGGGTCCATTTTCTCCTTTTACCCTTGGTAAAATAAAACAAATTGGAGCTGAATTAAATTTTATGTGTAAAAAAGTTAAATGTTCATTTTTATTTAAACATTCCAAAAATTCCTATTAAACACCTGAAGGGTTAATAAACTTCTTGAATGTGGTTTTGAGCACCTTGAGGGGTGCAGTTTTTAGAATGGTGTCACACTTGGGCATTTTCTATCATATAGACCCCTCAAAATGACTTCAAATGAGACGTGGTCCCTAAGAAAAAATGGTGTTGTAAAAATGAGAAATTGCTGGTCAACTTTTAACCCTTATAACTCCCTAACAAAAAAAAAATTGGTTCCAAAATTATGCTGATGTAAAAGAGACATGTGGGAAATGTTACTTATTAAGTATTTTGTGTGACATATCTCTGTGATTTAATTGCATAAAAATTCAAAGTTTGAAAATTGCGAAATTTTCAAAATTTTCGCCAAATTTCCGTTTTTTTCACAAATAAACGCAGGTACTATCAAAGAAATTTTACCACTATCATGAAGTACAATATGTCACGAGAAAACAATATCAGAATCACCAGGATCCGTTGAAGCGTTTCGGAGTTATAATCTCATAAAGGGACAGTGGTCAGAATTGTAAAAATTGGCCTGGTCATTGACGTGCAAACCACCCTTGGGGGTAAAGGGGTTAAGAGAGATGGCACACTCAGGACTGGCTCACAAGCAGAAAGGTCAATATTAATCTCCCACTGTTTTTTTTTTTCAGGGAGAATTTAGATACCAAATTAAAAAAAAAACCACTAGGCTTTCTATTGCCCACTATTTAAGAGAGATGGCACACTCAGGACTGGCACACAAGCAGAAAGGCCAATATTAATCTCCCACTGTTTTTTTTTTCAGGGAGAATTTAAATACCAAATTTAAAAAAAAACACTAGGCTATCTATGGCCCACTATTTAAGAGAGATGGTACACTCAGGACTGGCACCCAAGCAGAAAGGCCAATATTAATCTCCCACTGTTTTTTTTTTGTTCCAGGGAGAATTTAGATACCAAATTTTAAAAAAAAAACACGGGGCATTCTATTGCCCACTATTTAAGAGAGATGGCACACTCAGGACTGGCACACAAGCAGAAAGGCCAATATTAATCTCCCACTGTATTTTTATTTTTCAGGGAGAATTTAGATACCAAATTAAAAAAAACCCTAGGCTTTCTATGGCCCACTATTTAAGAGAGATGGCACACTCAGGACTGGCAGACAAGCAGAAAGGCCAATATTAATCTCCCACTGTTTTTTTTTTTTCAGGGAGAATTTAGATACCAAATTAAAAAAAAACACTAGGCTTTCTATGGCCCACTATATAAGAGAGATGGTACACTCAGGACTAGCTCACAAGCAGAAAGGTCAATATTAATCTCCCAATGTTTTTTTTTTTTTTCAGGGAGAATTTAGATACCAAATTAAAAAAAAAACACTAGGCTTTCTATTGCCCACAATTTAAGAGAGATGGCACACTCAGGACTGGCACACAAGCAGAAAGGCCAATATTAATCTCCCACTGTTTTTTTTTTCAGGGAGAATTTAGATACCAAATTTAAAAAAAAAACACTAGACTTTCTATGGCCCACTATTTAAGAGAGATGGCACACTCAGGACTGGCACACAAGCAGAAAGGCCAATATTAATCTCCCACTGTTTTTTTTTTCAGGGAGAATTTAGATACCAAATTAAAAAAAAACACTAGGCTTTCTATGGCCCACTATTTAAGAGAGATGGCACACTCAGGACTGGCACACAAGCAGAAAGGCCAATATTAATCTCCCACTGTTTTTTTTTTCAGGGAGAATTTAGATACCAAATTTAAAAAAAAAAAAACACGGGGCTTTCTATGGCCCACTATTTAAGAGAGATGGCACACTCAGGACTGGCACACAAGCAGAAAGGCCAATATTAATCTCCCACTGTTTTTTTTATTTTTCAGGGAGAATTTAGATACCAAATTTAAAAAAAAAACCCTAGGCTTTCTATGGCCCACTATTTAAGAGAGATGGCACACTCAGGACTGGCACACAAGCAGAAAGGCCAATATTAATATCCCACTGTTTTTTTTTTCAGGGAGAATTTAGATACCAAATTAAAAAAAAACACTAGGCTTTCTATGGCCCACTATTTAAGAGAGATGGCACACTCAGGACTGGCTCACAAGCAGAAAGGCCAATATTAATCTCCCACTGTTTTTTTTTTTCAGGGAGAATTTAGATACCAAATTAAAAGAAAAAACACTAGGCTTTCTATTGTCCACTATTTAAGAGAGATGGCACACTCAGGACTGGCACACAAGCAGAAAGGCCAATATCAATCTCCCACTGTTTTTTTTTTCAGGGAGAATTTAGATACCAAATTTAAAAAAAAAAACACTAGGCTTTCTATGGCCCACTATTTAAGAGAGATGGCACACTCAGGACTGGCACACAAGCAGAAAGGCCAATATTAATCTCCCACTGTTTTTTTTATTTTTCAGGGATAATTTAGATACCAAATTTAAAAAAAAAACACTAGGCTTTCTATGGCCCACTATTTAAGAGAGATGGCACACTCAGGACTGGCTCACAAGCAGAAAGGCCAATATTAATCTCCCACTGTTTTTTTTTTCAGGGAGAATTTAGATACCAAATTAAAAAAAAAACACTAGGCTTTCTATTGCCCACTATTTAAGAGAGATGGCACACTCAGAACTGGCACACAAGCAGAAAGGCCAATATTAATCTCCCACTGTTTTTTTTTTCAGGGAGAATTTAGATACCAAATTAAAAAAAAAAAACACTAGGCTTTCTATGGCCCACTATTTAAGAGAGATGGCACACTCAGGACTGGCACACAAGCAGAAAGGCCAATATTAATCTCCCACTGTTTTTTTTTTCAGCGAGAATTTAGATACCAAATTTAAAAAAAAAAACACTAGGCATTCTATGGCCCACTATTTAAGAGAGATGGCACACTCAGGACTGGCACACTAGCAGAAAGGCCAATATTAATCTCCCACTGTTTTTTTTTTCAGGGAGAATTTAGATACCAAATTTAAAAAAAAAACACTAGGCTTTCTATGGCCCACTATTTAAGAGAGATGGCACACTCAGGACTGGCACACAAGCAGAAAGGCCAATATTAATCTCCCACTGTTTTTATTTTTCAGGGAGAATTTAGATACCAAATTTAAAAAAAACTAGGCTTTCTATGGTCCACTATTTAAGAGAGATGGCACACTCAGGATTGGCACACAAGCAGAAAGGCCAATATTAATCTCCCACTGTTTTTTTTATTTTTTAGGGAGAATTTAGATACCAAATTTAAAAAAAAAACCTAGGCTTTCTATGGCCCACTAATTAAGAGAGATGGCACACTCAGGACTGGCACACAAGCAGAAAGGCCAATATTAATCTCCCACTGTTTTTTTTATTTTTCAGGGAGAATTTAGATACCAAATTTAAAAAAAAAAACACTAGGCTTTCTATGGCCCACAATTTAAGAGAGATGGCACACTCAGGACTGGCACACAAGCAGAAAGGCCAATATTAATCTCCCACTGTTTTTATTTTTCAGGGAGAATTTAGATACCAAATTTTAAAAAAAAACCTAGGCTTTCTATGGCCCACTATTTAAGAGAGATGGCACACTCAGGACTAGCACACAAGCAGAAAGGCCAATATTAATCTCCCACTGTTTCTTTTTTTCAGCGAGAATTTAGATACCAAATTTAAAAAAAAAAACACTAGGCTTTCTATGGCCCACTATTTAAGAGAGATGGCACACTCAGTACTGGCACACTAGCAGAAAGGCCAATATTAATCTCCCACTGTTTTTTTTTTCAGGGAGAATTTAGATACCAAATTTAAAAAAAAAACACTAGGCTTTCTATGGCCCACTATTTAAGAGAGATGGCACACTCAGGACTGGCACACAAGCAGAAAGGCCAATATTAATCTCCCACTGTTTTTTTTTTTTCAGCGAGAATTTAGATACCAAATTTAAAAAAAAAAACACTAGGCTTTCTATGGCCCACTAATTAAGAGAGATGGCACACTCAGGACTGGCACACTAGCAGAAAGGCCAATATTAATCTCCCACTGTTTTTTTTTTCAGGGAGAATTTAGATACCAAATTTAAAAAAAAAACACTAGGCTTTCTATGGCCCACTATTTAAGAGAGATGGCACACTCAGGACTGGCACACAAGCAGAAAGGCCAATATTAATCTCCCACTGTTTTTTTTATTTTTTAGGGAGAATTTAGATACCAAATTTAAAAAAAACCCTAGGCTTTCTGTGGCCCACTAATTAAGAGAGATGGCACACTCAGGACTGGCACACAAGCAGAAAGGCCAATATTAATCTCCCACTGTTTTTTTATTTTTCAGGGAGAATTTAGATACCAAATTTAAAAAAAAAAACATTAGGCTATCTATGGCCCACTATTTAAGAGAGATGGCACACTCAGGACTGGCACACAAGCAGAAAGGCCAATATTAATCTCCCACTGTTTTTTTTTTGTTCCAGGGAGAATTTAGATACCAAATTAAAAAAAAAACACTAGGCTTTCTATGGCCCACTATTTAAGAGAGATGGCACACTCAGGACTGGCACACAAGCAGAAAAGCCAATATTAATCTCCCACTGTTTTTTTTTTCAGGGAGAATTTAGATACCAAATTAAAAGAAAAAACACTAGGCTTTCTATTGCCCACTATTTAAGAGAGATGGCACACTCAGGACTGGCACACAAGCAGAAAGGCCAATATTAATCTCCCACTGTTTTTTTTTTCAGGGAGAATTTAGATACCAAATAAAAAAAAAAAAACACTAGGCTTTCTATGGCCCACTATTTAAGAGAGATGGCACACTCAGGACTGGCACACAAGCAGAAAGGCCAATATTAATCTCCCACTGTTTTTTTTTTGTTCCAGGGAGAATTTAGATACCAAATTTAAAAAAAAAAACACGGGCTTTCTATGGCCCACTATTTAAGAGAGATGGCACACTCAGGACTGGCACACAAGCAGAAGGGCCAATATTAATCTCCCACTGTTTTTTTTATTTTTCAGGGAGAATTTAGATACCAAATTTAAAAAAAAAACACTAGGCTTTCTATGGCCCACTATTTAAGAGAGATGGCACACTCAGGACTGGCACACAAGCAGAAAGGCCAATATTAATCTCCCACTGTTTTTTTTTTCAGGGAGAATTTAGATACCAAATTAAAAAAAAAACACTAGGCTTTCTATGGCCCACTATTTAAGAGAGATGGCACACTCAGAACTGGCACACAAGCAGAAAGGCCAATATTAATCTCCCACTGTTTTTTTTTTTCAGGGAGAATTTAGATACCAAATTTAAAAAAAAAACACTAGGCTTTCTATGGCCCACTATTTAAGAGAGATGGCACACTCAGGACTGGCACACAAGCAGAAAGGCCAATATTAATCTCCCACTGTTTTTATTTTTCAGGGAGAATTTAGATACCAAATTTAAAAAAAAACCTAGACTTTCTATGGCCCACTATTTAAGAGAGATGGCACACTCAGGACTAGCACACAAGCAGAAAGGCCAATATTAATCTCCCACTGTTTCTTTTTTTCAGCGAGAATTTAGATACCAAATTTAAAAAAAAAACACTAGGCTTTCTATGGCCCACTATTTAAGAGAGATGGCACACTCAGTACTGGCACACTAGCAGAAAGGCCAATATTAATCTCCCACTGTTTTTTTTTTCAGGGAGAATTTAGATACCAAATTTAAAAAAAAAACACTAGGCTTTCTATTGCCCACTATTTAAGAGAGATGGCACACTCAGGACTGGCACACAAGCAGAAAGGCCAATATTAATCTCCCACTGTTTTTTTTTTTCAGCGAGAATTTAGATACCAAATTTAAAAAAAAAAACACTAGGCTTTTTATGGCCCACTATTTAAGAGAGATGGCACACTCAGGACTGGCACACTAGCAGAAAGGCCAATATTAATCTCCCACTGTTTTTTTTTTTCAGGGAGAATTTAGATACCAAATTTAAAAAAAAAACACTAGGCTTTCTATGGCCCACTATTTAAGAGAGATGGCACACTCAGTACTGGCACACAAGCAGAAAGGCCAATATTAATCTCCCACTGTTTTTATTTTTCAGGGAGAATTTAGATACCAAATTTAAAAAAAACTAGGCTTTCTATGGTCCACTATTTAAGAGAGATGGCACACTCAGGACTGGCACACAAGCAGAAAGGCCAATATTAATCTCCCACTGTTTTTTTTATTTTTTAGGGAGAATTTAGATACCAAATTTAAAAAAAAAACCTAGGCTTTCTATGGCCCACTAATTAAGAGAGATGGCACACTCAGGACTGGCACACAAGCAGAAAGGCCAATATTAATCTCCCACTGTTTTTTTTATTTTTCAGGGAGAATTTAGATACCAAATTTAAAAAAAAAAAACACTGGGCTTTCTATGGCCCACAATTTAAGAGAGATGGCACACTCAGGACTGGCACACAAGCAGAAAGGCCAATATTAATCTCCCACTGTTTTTATTTTTCAGGGAGAATTTAGATACCAAATTTAAAAAAAAAAACCTAGGCTTTCTATGGCCCACTATTTAAGAGAGATGGCACACTCAGGACTAGCACACAAGCAGAAAGGCCAATATTAATCTCCCACTGTTTTTTTTTTTCAGGGAGAATTTAGATACCAAATTAAAAAAAAACTCTAGGCTTTCTATGGCCCACTATTTAAGAGAGATGGCACACTCAGGACTGGCACACAAGCAGAAAGGCCAATATTAATCTCCCACTGTTTTTTTTTTCCAGGGAGAATTTAGATACCAAATTTAAAAAAAAAACACTAGGCTTTCTATGGCCCACTATTTAAGAGAAATGGCACACTCAGGACTGGCACACAAGCAGAAAGGCCAATATTAATCTCCCACTGTTTTTTTTTGTTCCAGGGAGAATTTAGATACCAAATTTAAAAAAAAACACTAGGCTTTCTATGGCCCACAATTTAAGAGAGATGGCACACTCAGGACTGGCACACAAGCAGAAAAGCCAATATTAATCTCCCACTGTTTTTTTTTTCAGGGAGAATTTAGATACCAAATTAAAAGAAAAAACACTAGGCTTTCTATTGCCCACTATTTAAGAGAGATGGCACACTCAGGACTGGCACACAAGCAGAAAGGCCAATATTAATCTCCCACTGTTTTTTTTTTCAGGGAGAATTTAGATACCAAATTTAAAAAAAAAAACACTAGGCTTTCTATGGCCCACTATTTAAGAGAGATGGCACACTCAGGACTGGCACACAAGCAGAAAGGCCAATATTAATCTCCCACTGTTTTTTTTTGTTCCAGGGAGAATTTAGATACTAAATTTAAAAAAAAAACACGGGCTTTCTATGGCCCACTATTTAAGAGAGATGGCACACTCAGGACTGGCACACAAGCAGAAAGGCCAATATTAATCTCCCACTGTTTTTTTTATTTTTCAGGGAGAATTTAGATACCAAATTAAAAAAAAAAACACTAGGCTTTCTATGGCCCACTATTTAAGAGAGATGGCACACTCAGGACTGGCACACAAGCAGAAAAGCCAATATTAGTCTCCCACTGTTTTTTTTTTCAGGGAGAATTTAGATACCAAATTTAAAAAAAAAACACTAGGCTTTCTATGGCCCACTATTTAAGAGAGATGGCACACTCAGGACTGGCACACAAGCAGAAAGGCCAATATTAATCTCCCACTGTTTTTTTTTTTCAGCGAGAATTTAGATACCAAATTTAAAAAAAAAAACACTAGGCTTTCTATGGCCCACTATTTAAGAGAGATGGCACACTCAGGACTGGCACACAAGCAGAAAGGCCAATATTAATCTCCCACTGTTTTTTTTTTCAGCGAGAATTTAGATACCAAATTTAAAAAAAAAAACACTAGGCATTCTATGGCCCACTATTTAAGAGAGATGGCACACTCAGGACTGGCACACTAGCAGAAAGGCCAATATTAATCTCCCACTGTTTTTTTTTTCAGGGAGAATTTAGATACCAAATTTAAAAAAAAAACACTAGGCTTTCTATGGCCCACTATTTAAGAGAGATGGCACACTCAGGACTGGCACACAAGCAGAAAGGCCAATATTAATCTCCCACTGTTTTTATTTTTCAGGGAGAATTTAGATACCAAATTTAAAAAAAACTAGGCTTTCTATGGTCCACTATTTAAGAGAGATGGCACACTCAGGATTGGCACACAAGCAGAAAGGCCAATATTAATCTCCCACTGTTTTTTTTATTTTTTAGGGAGAATTTAGATACCAAATTTAAAAAAAAAACCTAGGCTTTCTATGGCCCACTAATTAAGAGAGATGGCACACTCAGGACTGGCACACAAGCAGAAAGGCCAATATTAATCTCCCACTGTTTTTTTTATTTTTCAGGGAGAATTTAGATACCAAATTTAAAAAAAAAAACACTAGGCTTTCTATGGCCCACAATTTAAGAGAGATGGCACACTCAGGACTGGCACACAAGCAGAAAGGCCAATATTAATCTCCCACTGTTTTTATTTTTCAGGGAGAATTTAGATACCAAATTTTAAAAAAAAACCTAGGCTTTCTATGGCCCACTATTTAAGAGAGATGGCACACTCAGGACTAGCACACAAGCAGAAAGGCCAATATTAATCTCCCACTGTTTCTTTTTTTCAGCGAGAATTTAGATACCAAATTTAAAAAAAAAAACACTAGGCTTTCTATGGCCCACTATTTAAGAGAGATGGCACACTCAGTACTGGCACACTAGCAGAAAGGCCAATATTAATCTCCCACTGTTTTTTTTTTCAGGGAGAATTTAGATACCAAATTTAAAAAAAAAACACTAGGCTTTCTATGGCCCACTATTTAAGAGAGATGGCACACTCAGGACTGGCACACAAGCAGAAAGGCCAATATTAATCTCCCACTGTTTTTTTTTTTTCAGCGAGAATTTAGATACCAAATTTAAAAAAAAAAACACTAGGCTTTCTATGGCCCACTAATTAAGAGAGATGGCACACTCAGGACTGGCACACTAGCAGAAAGGCCAATATTAATCTCCCACTGTTTTTTTTTTCAGGGAGAATTTAGATACCAAATTTAAAAAAAAAACACTAGGCTTTCTATGGCCCACTATTTAAGAGAGATGGCACACTCAGGACTGGCACACAAGCAGAAAGGCCAATATTAATCTCCCACTGTTTTTTTTATTTTTTAGGGAGAATTTAGATACGAAATTTAAAAAAAACCCTAGGCTTTCTGTGGCCCACTAATTAAGAGAGATGGCACACTCAGGACTGGCACACAAGCAGAAAGGCCAATATTAATCTCCCACTGTTTTTTTATTTTTCAGGGAGAATTTAGATACCAAATTTAAAAAAAAAAACATTAGGCTATCTATGGCCCACTATTTAAGAGAGATGGCACACTCAGGACTGGCACACAAGCAGAAAGGCCAATATTAATCTCCCACTGTTTTTTTTTTGTTCCAGGGAGAATTTAGATACCAAATTAAAAAAAAAACACTAGGCTTTCTATGGCCCACTATTTAAGAGAGATGGCACACTCAGGACTGGCACACAAGCAGAAAAGCCAATATTAATCTCCCACTGTTTTTTTTTTCAGGGAGAATTTAGATACCAAATTAAAAGAAAAAACACTAGGCTTTCTATTGCCCACTATTTAAGAGAGATGGCACACTCAGGACTGGCACACAAGCAGAAAGGCCAATATTAATCTCCCACTGTTTTTTTTTTCAGGGAGAATTTAGATACCAAATTAAAAAAAAAAAACACTAGGCTTTCTATGGCCCACTATTTAAGAGAGATGGCACACTCAGGACTGGCACACAAGCAGAAAGGCCAATATTAATCTCCCACTGTTTTTTTTTTTGTTCCAGGGAGAATTTAGATACCAAATTTAAAAAAAAAAACACGGGCTTTCTATGGCCCACTATTTAAGAGAGATGGCACACTCAGGACTGGCACACAAGCAGAAGGGCCAATATTAATCTCCCACTGTTTTTTTTATTTTTCAGGGAGAATTTAGATACCAAATTTAAAAAAAAAAACACTAGGCTTTCTATGGCCCACTATTTAAGAGAGATGGCACACTCAGGACTGGCACACAAGCAGAAAGGCCAATATTAATCTCCCACTGTTTTTTTTTTCAGGGAGAATTTAGATACCAAATTAAAAAAAAAACACTAGGCTTTCTATGGCCCACTATTTAAGAGAGATGGCACACTCAGAACTGGCACACAAGCAGAAAGGCCAATATTAATCTCCCACTGTTTTTTTTTTCAGGGAGAATTTAGATACCAAATTTAAAAAAAAAACACTAGGCTTTCTATGGCCCACTATTTAAGAGAGATGGCACACTCAGGACTGGCACACAAGCAGAAAGGCCAATATTAATCTCCCACTGTTTTTATTTTTCAGGGAGAATTTAGATACCAAATTTAAAAAAAAACCTAGACTTTCTATGGCCCACTATTTAAGAGAGATGGCACACTCAGGACTAGCACACAAGCAGAAAGGCCAATATTAATCTCCCACTGTTTCTTTTTTTCAGCGAGAATTTAGATACCAAATTTAAAAAAAAAACACTAGGCTTTCTATGGCCCACTATTTAAGAGAGATGGCACACTCAGTACTGGCACACTAGCAGAAAGGCCAATATTAATCTCCCACTGTTTTTTTTTTCAGGGAGAATTTAGATACCAAATTTAAAAAAAAAACACTAGGCTTTCTATTGCCCACTATTTAAGAGAGATGGCACACTCAGGACTGGCACACAAGCAGAAAGGCCAATATTAATCTCCCACTGTTTTTTTTTTTCAGCGAGAATTTAGATACCAAATTTAAAAAAAAAAACACTAGGCTTTTTATGGCCCACTATTTAAGAGAGATGGCACACTCAGGACTGGCACTCTAGCAGAAAGGCCAATATTAATCTCCCACTGTTTTTTTTTTTCAGGGAGAATTTAGATACCAAATTTAAAAAAAAAACACTAGGCTTTCTATGGCCCACTATTTAAGAGAGATGGCACACTCAGTACTGGCACACAAGCAGAAAGGCCAATATTAATCTCCCACTGTTTTTATTTTTCAGGGAGAATTTAGATACCAAATTTAAAAAAAACTAGGCTTTCTATGGTCCACTATTTAAGAGAGATGGCACACTCAGGACTGGCACACAAGCAGAAAGGCCAATATTAATCTCCCACTGTTTTTTTTATTTTTTAGGGAGAATTTAGATACCAAATTTTAAAAAAAAACCTAGGCTTTCTATGGCCCACTAATTAAGAGAGATGGCACACTCAGGACTGGCACACAAGCAGAAAGGCCAATATTAATCTCCCACTGTTTTTTTTATTTTTCAGGGAGAATTTAGATACCAAATTTAAAAAAAAAACCACTGGGCTTTCTATGGCCCACAATTTAAGAGAGATGGCACACTCAGGACTGGCACACAAGCAGAAAGGCCAATATTAATCTCCCACTGTTTTTATTTTTCAGGGAGAATTTAGATACCAAATTTTAAAAAAAAAACCTAGGCTTTCTATGGCCCACTATTTAAGAGAGATGGCACACTCAGGACTAGCACACAAGCAGAAAGGCCAATATTAATCTCCCACTGTTTTTTTTTTTCAGGGAGAATTTAGATACCAAATTAAAAAAAAACTCTAGGCTTTCTATGGCCCACTATTTAAGAGAAATGGCACACTCAGGACTGGCACACAAGCAGAAAGGCCAATATTAATCTCCCACTGTTTTTTTTTGTTCCAGGGAGAATTTAGATACCAAATTTAAAAAAAAACACTAGGCTTTCTATGGCCCACAATTTAAGAGAGATGGCACACTCAGGACTGGCACACAAGCAGAAAAGCCAATATTAATCTCCCACTGTTTTTTTTTTCAGGGAGAATTTAGATACCAAATTAAAAGAAAAAACACTAGGCTTTCTATTGCCCACTATTTAAGAGAGATGGCACACTCAGGACTGGCACACAAGCAGAAAGGCCAATATTAATCTCCCACTGTTTTTTTTTTCAGGGAGAATTTAGATACCAAATTTAAAAAAAAAAACACTAGGCTTTCTATGGCCCACTATTTAAGAGAGATGGCACACTCAGGACTGGCACACAAGCAGAAAGGCCAATATTAATCTCCCACTGTTTTTTTTTGTTCCAGGGAGAATTTAGATACTAAATTTAAAAAAAAAACACGGGCTTTCTATGGCCCACTTTTTAAGAGAGATGGCACACTCAGGACTGGCACACAAGCAGAAAGGCCAATATTAATCTCCCACTGTTTTTTTTATTTTTCAGGGAGAATTTAGATACCAAATTAAAAAAAAAAACACTAGGCTTTCTATGGCCCACTATTTAAGAGAGATGGCACACTCAGGACTGGCACACAAGCAGAAAGGCCAATATTAGTCTCCCACTGTTTTTTTTTTCAGGGAGAATTTAGATACCAAATTTAAAAAAAAAACACTAGGCTTTCTATGGCCCACTATTTAAGAGAGATGGCACACTCAGGACTGGCACACAAGCAGAAAGGCCAATATTAATCTCCCACTGTTTTTTTTTTTCAGCGAGAATTTAGATACCAAATTTTAAAAAAAAAAACACTAGGCTTTCTATGGCCCACTATTTAAGAGAGATGGCACACTCAGGACTGGCACACTAGCAGAAAGGCCAATATTAATCTCCCACTGTTTTTTTTTTCAGGGAGAATTTAGATACCAAATTTAAAAAAAAAAACACTAGGCTTTCTATGGCCCACTATTTAAGAGACATGGCACACTCAGGACTGGCACACAAGCAGAAAGGCCAATATTAATCTCCCACTGTTTTTATTTTTCAGGGAGAATTTAGATACCAAATTTAAAAAAAACTAGGCTTTCTATGGTCCACTATTTAAGAGAGATGGCACACTCAGGACTGGCACACAAGCAGAAAGGCCAATATTAATCTCACACTGTTTTTTTTATTTTTTAGGGAGAATTTAGATACCAAATTTAAAAAAAAAACACTAGGCTTTCTATGGCCCACTAATTAAGAGAGATGGCACACTCAGGACTGGCACACAAGCAGAAAGGCCAATATTAATCTCCCACTGTTTTTTTTTTTCAGGGAGAATTTAGATACCAAATTTAAAAAAAAAACACTAGGCTTTCTATGGCCCACTATTTAAGAGAGATGGCACACTCAGGACTGGCACACAAGCAGAAAGGCCAATATTAATCTCCCACTGTTTTTTTTATTTTTTAGGGAGAATTTAGATACGAAATTTAAAAAAAACCCTAGGCTTTCTGTGGCCCACTAATTAAGAGAGATGGCACACTCAGGACTGGCACACAAGCAGAAAGGCCAATATTAATCTCCCACTGTTTTTTTATTTTTCAGGGAGAATTTAGATACCAAATTTAAAAAAAAAAACATTAGGCTATCTATGGCCCACTATTTAAGAGAGATGGCACACTCAGGACTGGCACACAAGCAGAAAGGCCAATATTAATCTCCCACTGTTTTTTTTTTGTTCCAGGGAGAATTTAGATACCAAATTAAAAAAAAAACACTAGGCTTTCTATGGCCCACTATTTAAGAGAGATGGCACACTCAGGACTGGCACACAAGCAGAAAAGCCAATATTAATCTCCCACTGTTTTTTTTTTCAGGGAGAATTTAGATACCAAATTAAAAGAAAAAACACTAGGCTTTCTATTGCCCACTATTTAAGAGAGATGGCACACTCAGGACTGGCACACAAGCAGAAAGGCCAATATTAATCTCCCACTGTTTTTTTTTTCAGGGAGAATTTAGATACCAAATAAAAAAAAAAAACACTAGGCTTTCTATGGCCCACTATTTAAGAGAGATGGCACACTCAGGACTGGCACACAAGCAGAAAGGCCAATATTAATCTCCCACTGTTTTTTTTTTGTTCCAGGGAGAATTTAGATACCAAATTTAAAAAAAAAAACACGGGC
This sequence comes from Ranitomeya imitator, assembly GCF_032444005.1. NCBI lineage: Eukaryota > Metazoa > Chordata > Amphibia > Anura > Dendrobatidae > Ranitomeya > Ranitomeya imitator. The sequence goes on from NC_091286.1 coordinate 668,180,980, forward strand.
TTTCTATGGCCCACTATTTAAGAGAGATGGCACACTCAGGACTGGCACACAAGCAGAAGGGCCAATATTAATCTCCCACTGTTTTTTTTATTTTTCAGGGAGAATTTAGATACCAAATTTAAAAAAAAAAACACTAGGCTTTCTATGGCCCACTATTTAAGAGAGATGGCACATTCAGGACTGGCACACAAGCAGAAAGGCCAATATTAATCTCCCACTGTTTTTTTTTTCAGGGAGAATTTAGATACCAAATTAAAAAAAAAACACTAGGCTTTCTATGGCCCACTATTTAAGAGAGATGGCACACTCAGAACTGGCACACAAGCAGAAAGGCCAATATTAATCTCCCACTGTTTTTTTTTTCAGGGAGAATTTAGATACCAAATTTAAAAAAAAAACACTAGGCTTTCTATGGCCCACTATTTAAGAGAGATGGCACACTCAGGACTGGCACACAAGCAGAAAGGCCAATATTAATCTCCCACTGTTTTTATTTTTCAGGGAGAATTTAGATACCAAATTTAAAAAAAAACCTAGACTTTCTATGGCCCACTATTTAAGAGAGATGGCACACTCAGGACTAGCACACAAGCAGAAAGGCCAATATTAATCTCCCACTGTTTCTTTTTTTCAGCGAGAATTTAGATACCAAATTTAAAAAAAAAACACTAGGCTTTCTATGGCCCACTATTTAAGAGAGATGGCACACTCAGTACTGGCACACTAGCAGAAAGGCCAATATTAATCTCCCACTGTTTTTTTTTTCAGGGAGAATTTAGATACCAAATTTAAAAAAAAAACACTAGGCTTTCTATTGCCCACTATTTAAGAGAGATGGCACACTCAGGACTGGCACACAAGCAGAAAGGCCAATATTAATCTCCCACTGTTTTTTTTTTTCAGCGAGAATTTAGATACCAAATTTAAAAAAAAAAACACTAGGCTTTTTATGGCCCACTATTTAAGAGAGATGGCACACTCAGGACTGGCACTCTAGCAGAAAGGCCAATATTAATCTCCCACTGTTTTTTTTTTTCAGGGAGAATTTAGATACCAAATTTAAAAAAAAAACACTAGGCTTTCTATGGCCCACTATTTAAGAGAGATGGCACACTCAGTACTGGCACACAAGCAGAAAGGCCAATATTAATCTCCCACTGTTTTTATTTTTCAGGGAGAATTTAGATACCAAATTTAAAAAAAACTAGGCTTTCTATGGTCCACTATTTAAGAGAGATGGCACACTCAGGACTGGCACACAAGCAGAAAGGCCAATATTAATCTCCCACTGTTTTTTTTATTTTTTAGGGAGAATTTAGATACCAAATTTTAAAAAAAAACCTAGGCTTTCTATGGCCCACTAATTAAGAGAGATGGCACACTCAGGACTGGCACACAAGCAGAAAGGCCAATATTAATCTCCCACTGTTTTTTTTATTTTTCAGGGAGAATTTAGATACCAAATTTAAAAAAAAAAACACTGGGCTTTCTATGGCCCACAATTTAAGAGAGATGGCACACTCAGGACTGGCACACAAGCAGAAAGGCCAATATTAATCTCCCACTGTTTTTATTTTTCAGGGAGAATTTAGATACCAAATTTAAAAAAAAAAACCTAGGCTTTCTATGGCCCACTATTTAAGAGAGATGGCACACTCAGGACTAGCACACAAGCAGAAAGGCCAATATTAATCTCCCACTGTTTTTTTTTTTCAGGGAGAATTTAGATACCAAATTAAAAAAAAACTCTAGGCTTTCTATGGCCCACTATTTAAGAGAAATGGCACACTCAGGACTGGCACACAAGCAGAAAGGCCAATATTAATCTCCCACTGTTTTTTTTTGTTCCAGGGAGAATTTAGATACCAAATTTAAAAAAAAACACTAGGCTTTCTATGGCCCACAATTTAAGAGAGATGGCACACTCAGGACTGGCACACAAGCAGAAAAGCCAATATTAATCTCCCACTGTTTTTTTTTTCAGGGAGAATTTAGATACCAAATTAAAAGAAAAAACACTAGGCTTTCTATTGCCCACTATTTAAGAGAGATGGCACACTCAGGACTGGCACACAAGCAGAAAGGCCAATATTAATCTCCCACTGTTTTTTTTTTCAGGGAGAATTTAGATACCAAATTTAAAAAAAAAAACACTAGGCTTTCTATGGCCCACTATTTAAGAGAGATGGCACACTCAGGACTGGCACACAAGCAGAAAGGCCAATATTAATCTCCCACTGTTTTTTTTTGTTCCAGGGAGAATTTAGATACTAAATTTAAAAAAAAAACACGGGCTTTCTATGGCCCACTATTTAAGAGAGATGGCACACTCAGGACTGGCACACAAGCAGAAAGGCCAATATTAATCTCCCACTGTTTTTTTTATTTTTCAGGGAGAATTTAGATACCAAATTAAAAAAAAAACACTAGGCTTTCTATGGCCCACTATTTAAGAGAGATGGCACACTCAGGACTGGCACACAAGCAGAAAGGCCAATATTAGTCTCCCACTGTTTTTTTTTTCAGGGAGAATTTAGATACCAAATTTAAAAAAAAAACACTAGGCTTTCTATGGCCCACTATTTAAGAGAGATGGCACACTCAGGACTGGCACACAAGCAGAAAGGCCAATATTAATCTCCCACTGTTTTTTTTTTTCAGCGAGAATTTAGATACCAAATTTAAAAAAAAAAACACTAGGCTTTCTATGGCCCACTATTTAAGAGAGATGGCACACTCAGGACTGGCACACTAGCAGAAAGGCCAATATTAATCTCCCACTGTTTTTTTTTTCAGGGAGAATTTAGATACCAAATTTAAAAAAAAAAACACTAGGCTTTCTATGGCCCACTATTTAAGAGAGATGGCACACTCAGGACTGGCACACAAGCAGAAAGGCCAATATTAATCTCCCACTGTTTTTTTTTTTCAGCGAGAATTTAGATACCAAATTTAAAAAAAAAAACACTAGGCTTTTTATGGCCCACTATTTAAGAGAGATGGCACACTCAGGACTGGCACTCTAGCAGAAAGGCCAATATTAATCTCCCACTGTTTTTTTTTTTCAGGGAGAATTTAGATACCAAATTTAAAAAAAAAACACTAGGCTTTCTATGGCCCACTATTTAAGAGAGATGGCACACTCAGTACTGGCACACAAGCAGAAAGGCCAATATTAATCTCCCACTGTTTTTATTTTTCAGGGAGAATTTAGATACCAAATTTAAAAAAAACTAGGCTTTCTATGGTCCACTATTTAAGAGAGATGGCACACTCAGGACTGGCACACAAGCAGAAAGGCCAATATTAATCTCCCACTGTTTTTTTTATTTTTTAGGGAGAATTTAGATACCAAATTTTAAAAAAAAACCTAGGCTTTCTATGGCCCACTAATTAAGAGAGATGGCACACTCAGGACTGGCACACAAGCAGAAAGGCCAATATTAATCTCCCACTGTTTTTTTTATTTTTCAGGGAGAATTTAGATACCAAATTTAAAAAAAAAACCACTGGGCTTTCTATGGCCCACAATTTAAGAGAGATGGCACACTCAGGACTGGCACACAAGCAGAAAGGCCAATATTAATCTCCCACTGTTTTTATTTTTCAGGGAGAATTTAGATACCAAATTTTAAAAAAAAAACCTAGGCTTTCTATGGCCCACTATTTAAGAGAGATGGCACACTCAGGACTAGCACACAAGCAGAAAGGCCAATATTAATCTCCCACTGTTTTTTTTTTTCAGGGAGAATTTAGATACCAAATTAAAAAAAAACTCTAGGCTTTCTATGGCCCACTATTTAAGAGAAATGGCACACTCAGGACTGGCACACAAGCAGAAAGGCCAATATTAATCTCCCACTGTTTTTTTTTGTTCCAGGGAGAATTTAGATACCAAATTTAAAAAAAAACACTAGGCTTTCTATGGCCCACAATTTAAGAGAGATGGCACACTCAGGACTGGCACACAAGCAGAAAAGCCAATATTAATCTCCCACTGTTTTTTTTTTTCAGGGAGAATTTAGATACCAAATTAAAAGAAAAAACACTAGGCTTTCTATTGCCCACTATTTAAGAGAGATGGCACACTCAGGACTGGCACACAAGCAGAAAGGCCAATATTAATCTCCCACTGTTTTTTTTTTCAGGGAGAATTTAGATACCAAATTTAAAAAAAAAAACACTAGGCTTTCTATGGCCCACTATTTAAGAGAGATGGCACACTCAGGACTGGCACACAAGCAGAAAGGCCAATATTAATCTCCCACTGTTTTTTTTTGTTCCAGGGAGAATTTAGATACTAAATTTAAAAAAAAAACACGGGCTTTCTATGGCCCACTATTTAAGAGAGATGGCACACTCAGGACTGGCACACAAGCAGAAAGGCCAATATTAATCTCCCACTGTTTTTTTTATTTTTCAGGGAGAATTTAGATACCAAATTAAAAAAAAAAACACTAGGCTTTCTATGGCCCACTATTTAAGAGAGATGGCACACTCAGGACTGGCACACAAGCAGAAAGGCCAATATTAGTCTCCCACTGTTTTTTTTTTCAGGGAGAATTTAGATACCAAATTTAAAAAAAAAACACTAGGCTTTCTATGGCCCACTATTTAAGAGAGATGGCACACTCAGGACTGGCACACAAGCAGAAAGGCCAATATTAATCTCCCACTGTTTTTTTTTTTCAGCGAGAATTTAGATACCAAATTTTAAAAAAAAAAACACTAGGCTTTCTATGGCCCACTATTTAAGAGAGATGGCACACTCAGGACTGGCACACTAGCAGAAAGGCCAATATTAATCTCCCACTGTTTTTTTTTTCAGGGAGAATTTAGATACCAAATTTAAAAAAAAAAACACTAGGCTTTCTATGGCCCACTATTTAAGAGACATGGCACACTCAGGACTGGCACACAAGCAGAAAGGCCAATATTAATCTCCCACTGTTTTTATTTTTCAGGGAGAATTTAGATACCAAATTTAAAAAAAACTAGGCTTTCTATGGTCCACTATTTAAGAGAGATGGCACACTCAGGACTGGCACACAAGCAGAAAGGCCAATATTAATCTCACACTGTTTTTTTTATTTTTTAGGGAGAATTTAGATACCAAATTTAAAAAAAAAACACTAGGCTTTCTATGGCCCACTAATTAAGAGAGATGGCACACTCAGGACTGGCACACAAGCAGAAAGGCCAATATTAATCTCCCACTGTTTTTTTTTTTCAGGGAGAATTTAGATACCAAATTTAAAAAAAAAACACTAGGCTTTCTATGGCCCACTATTTAAGAGAGATGGCACACTCAGGACTGGCACACAAGCAGAAAGGCCAATATTAATCTCCCACTGTTTTTTTTATTTTTTAGGGAGAATTTAGATACGAAATTTAAAAAAAACCCTAGGCTTTCTGTGGCCCACTAATTAAGAGAGATGGCACACTCAGGACTGGCACACAAGCAGAAAGGCCAATATTAATCTCCCACTGTTTTTTTATTTTTCAGGGAGAATTTAGATACCAAATTTAAAAAAAAAAACATTAGGCTATCTATGGCCCACTATTTAAGAGAGATGGCACACTCAGGACTGGCACACAAGCAGAAAGGCCAATATTAATCTCCCACTGTTTTTTTTTTGTTCCAGGGAGAATTTAGATACCAAATTAAAAAAAAAACACTAGGCTTTCTATGGCCCACTATTTAAGAGAGATGGCACACTCAGGACTGGCACACAAGCAGAAAAGCCAATATTAATCTCCCACTGTTTTTTTTTTCAGGGAGAATTTAGATACCAAATTAAAAGAAAAAACACTAGGCTTTCTATTGCCCACTATTTAAGAGAGATGGCACACTCAGGACTGGCACACTAGCAGAAAGGCCAATATTAATCTCCCACTGTTTTTTTTTTCAGGGAGAATTTAGATACCAAATAAAAAAAAAAAAACACTAGGCTTTCTATGGCCCACTATTTAAGAGAGATGGCACACTCAGGACTGGCACACAAGCAGAAAGGCCAATATTAATCTCCCACTGTTTTTTTTTTGTTCCAGGGAGAATTTAGATACCAAATTTAAAAAAAAAAACACGGGCTTTCTATGGCCCACTATTTAAGAGAGATGGCACACTCAGGACTGGCACACAAGCAGAAGGGCCAATATTAATCTCCCACTGTTTTTTTTATTTTTCAGGGAGAATTTAGATACCAAATTTAAAAAAAAAAACACTAGGCTTTCTATGGCCCACTATTTAAGAGAAATGGCACATTCAGGACTGGCACACAAGCAGAAAGGCCAATATTAATCTCCCACTGTTTTTTTTTTCAGGGAGAATTTAGATACCAAATTAAAAAAAAAACACTAGGCTTTCTATGGCCCACTATTTAAGAGAGATGGCACACTCAGAACTGGCACACAAGCAGAAAGGCCAATATTAATCTCCCACTGTTTTTTTTTTCAGGGAGAATTTAGATACCAAATTTAAAAAAAAAACACTAGGCTTTCTATGGCCCACTATTTAAGAGAGATGGCACACTCAGGACTGGCACACAAGCAGAAAGGCCAATATTAATCTCCCACTGTTTTTATTTTTCAGGGAGAATTTAGATACCAAATTTAAAAAAAAACCTAGACTTTCTATGGCCCACTATTTAAGAGAGATGGCACACTCAGGACTAGCACACAAGCAGAAAGGCCAATATTAATCTCCCACTGTTTCTTTTTTTCAGCGAGAATTTAGATACCAAATTTAAAAAAAAAACACTAGGCTTTCTATGGCCCACTATTTAAGAGAGATGGCACACTCAGTACTGGCACACTAGCAGAAAGGCCAATATTAATCTCCCACTGTTTTTTTTTTCAGGGAGAATTTAGATACCAAATTTAAAAAAAAAACACTAGGCTTTCTATTGCCCACTATTTAAGAGAGATGGCACACTCAGGACTGGCACACAAGCAGAAAGGCCAATATTAATCTCCCACTGTTTTTTTTTTTCAGCGAGAATTTAGATACCAAATTTAAAAAAAAAAACACTAGGCTTTTTATGGCCCACTATTTAAGAGAGATGGCACACTCAGGACTGGCACTCTAGCAGAAAGGCCAATATTAATCTCCCACTGTTTTTTTTTTTCAGGGAGAATTTAGATACCAAATTTAAAAAAAAAACACTAGGCTTTCTATGGCCCACTATTTAAGAGAGATGGCACACTCAGTACTGGCACACAAGCAGAAAGGCCAATATTAATCTCCCACTGTTTTTATTTTTCAGGGAGAATTTAGATACCAAATTTAAAAAAAACTAGGCTTTCTATGGTCCACTATTTAAGAGAGATGGCACACTCAGGACTGGCACACAAGCAGAAAGGCCAATATTAATCTCCCACTGTTTTTTTTATTTTTTAGGGAGAATTTAGATACCAAATTTTAAAAAAAAACCTAGGCTTTCTATGGCCCACTAATTAAGAGAGATGGCACACTCAGGACTGGCACACAAGCAGAAAGGCCAATATTAATCTCCCACTGTTTTTTTTATTTTTCAGGGAGAATTTAGATACCAAATTTAAAAAAAAAAACACTGGGCTTTCTATGGCCCACAATTTAAGAGAGATGGCACACTCAGGACTGGCACACAAGCAGAAAGGCCAATATTAATCTCCCACTGTTTTTATTTTTCAGGGAGAATTTAGATACCAAATTTAAAAAAAAAAACCTAGGCTTTCTATGGCCCACTATTTAAGAGAGATGGCACACTCAGGACTAGCACACAAGCAGAAAGGCCAATATTAATCTCCCACTGTTTTTTTTTTTCAGGGAGAATTTAGATACCAAATTAAAAAAAAACTCTAGGCTTTCTATGGCCCACTATTTAAGAGAAATGGCACACTCAGGACTGGCACACAAGCAGAAAGGCCAATATTAATCTCCCACTGTTTTTTTTTGTTCCAGGGAGAATTTAGATACCAAATTTAAAAAAAAACACTAGGCTTTCTATGGCCCACAATTTAAGAGAGATGGCACACTCAGGACTGGCACACAAGCAGAAAAGCCAATATTAATCTCCCACTGTTTTTTTTTTCAGGGAGAATTTAGATACCAAATTAAAAGAAAAAACACTAGGCTTTCTATTGCCCACTATTTAAGAGAGATGGCACACTCAGGACTGGCACACAAGCAGAAAGGCCAATATTAATCTCCCACTGTTTTTTTTTTCAGGGAGAATTTAGATACCAAATTTAAAAAAAAAAACACTAGGCTTTCTATGGCCCACTATTTAAGAGAGATGGCACACTCAGGACTGGCACACAAGCAGAAAGGCCAATATTAATCTCCCACTGTTTTTTTTTGTTCCAGGGAGAATTTAGATACTAAATTTAAAAAAAAAACACGGGCTTTCTATGGCCCACTATTTAAGAGAGATGGCACACTCAGGACTGGCACACAAGCAGAAAGGCCAATATTAATCTCCCACTGTTTTTTTTATTTTTCAGGGAGAATTTAGATACCAAATTAAAAAAAAAAACACTAGGCTTTCTATGGCCCACTATTTAAGAGAGATGGCACACTCAGGACTGGCACACAAGCAGAAAGGCCAATATTAGTCTCCCACTGTTTTTTTTTTCAGGGAGAATTTAGATACCAAATTTAAAAAAAAAACACTAGGCTTTCTATGGCCCACTATTTAAGAGAGATGGCACACTCAGGACTGGCACACAAGCAGAAAGGCCAATATTAATCTCCCACTGTTTTTTTTTTTCAGCGAGAATTTAGATACCAAATTTTAAAAAAAAAACACTAGGCTTTCTATGGCCCACTATTTAAGAGAGATGGCACACTCAGGACTGGCACACTAGCAGAAAGGCCAATATTAATCTCCCACTGTTTTTTTTTTCAGGGAGAATTTAGATACCAAATTTAAAAAAAAAAACACTAGGCTTTCTATGGCCCACTATTTAAGAGACATGGCACACTCAGGACTGGCACACAAGCAGAAAGGCCAATATTAATCTCCCACTGTTTTTATTTTTCAGGGAGAATTTAGATACCAAATTTAAAAAAAACTAGGCTTTCTATGGTCCACTATTTAAGAGAGATGGCACACTCAGGACTGGCACACAAGCAGAAAGGCCAATATTAATCTCACACTGTTTTTTTTATTTTTTAGGGAGAATTTAGATACCAAATTTAAAAAAAACACTAGGCTTTCTATGGCCCACTAATTAAGAGAGATGGCACACTCAGGACTGGCACACAAGCAGAAAGGCCAATATTAATCTCCCACTGTTTTTTTTTTTTCAGGGAGAATTTAGATACCAAATTTAAAAAAAAAACAAATCACGGGGATTTATATGGCCCACTATTTAAGAGAGATGGCACACTCAGGACTGGCACTCTAGCAGAAATGCCAATCTTAATCTCCCACAACTTATTTTTTTAGGGAGAATTAAAAACAAACAAAAAAAAAAGGGACTGTCCCACAATTACTATCTCCCTGCAGTAATCTCAGCCAGGTATGGCAGGCAGCAATAAGAAGGAGTGGACTGCTGCACAAATTAAATCAAAAGTGTGGACAAACAAAAAAAATTGCTGTGCAGAAAGGAAGGAACAACAGGATTTGTGCTTTGAAAAAAGCAGTTGGTTTGCACAGCGGCATACACACAGCAATGCAGCTATCAGGGAGCCTTCTAGGGCAGCCCAATGAGCTACAGCGCTGAGGAAAAAAAAATGTAGCTTCCACTGTCCCTGCAAACAAAAGGTGGTGTTGGACAGTGGAAATCGCTACGGCACAAGCGGTTGGTGTTTAATGAACCCTGCCTAACACTATCCCTGCTTCTGACGAAGCGGCAGCAACCTCTCCCTATGTTCAGATCAGTAGCAGTAAGATGGCGGTCGGCGGGAACGCCTCTTTATAGCCCCTGTGACGCCGCAGACAGTAAGCCAATCACTGCAATGCCCTTCTCTAAGATGGTGGGGACCAGGACCTATGTCATCACGCTGCCCACACTCTGCGTCCACCTTCATTGGCTGAGAAATGGCGCTTTTAGCGTCATTGAAACGCGACTTTGGCGTGAAAGTCGCGTACCACATGGCCGACCCCACACAGGGATCGGGTCGGGTTTCGTGAAACCCGACTGTGCCAAAAGTCGGCGACTTTTGAAAATGAACGATCCGTTTCGCTCAACCCTATCCACCACCACTACCATCATTACCAGCTGGCAATGAACGCCCACGGCCACGACCTCTTCCACCAGACTTCCTCATTGTTTGCAAAATGTAACCAAAGTAACGGTATTTGTTACTGTAAAACAACTTACAAAGTGAACTCAAACTTCTGTAGGATTTAGATATCCCTTTATAGGTCGGTGAGACTGCAAGGAAAATCAGTCACAATGTTACACACTCGGTTTTCTGTGGCACAAAATGAGACAGATGCCACACACGCAGGGCTGGCACTGAAGCACAAATACCAATATTAATCTCCCACTATTTTTTTTTTTTCAGGGAGAATTTAAAAAACAAAAAACAGACATTAGGCTTTCTGTGGCCCACAATTTGAGAGAGATGGCACACACGACTGGCACTCAAGCACAAATGCCAATATTAATCTCCCACTATTTATTTTTTTTCAGGGAGAATTTTAAAAACAAAAAACAAAAAAACAGACACTAGGCTTGCTGTGGCCCACAATTTGAGAGAGATGGTACACACGACTGGCACTCAAGCACAAATGCCAATATTAATCTCCCACTATTTATTTTTTTTCAGGGAGAATTTAAAAACCAAAAAACAAAAAAGCAGACACTAGGCTTTCTGTGGCCGACAATTTGAGAGAGATGGCACACACGACTGGCACTCACGCACAAATGCCAATATTATTCTCCCAATATTTATTTTTTTTTCAGGGAGAATTTAAAAAACAAAAAACAAAAAAACAGACACTAGGCTTTCTGTGGCTCTCAATTTGAGAGAGATGGCACACACGACTGGCACTCAAGCACAAATGCCAATATTAATCTCCCATTTTTTTTTTTAAAGGGAGAATTAAAAAAAAAAAAAAACAGTATTATAGACACTAGGCTTTCTGTGGCCCACAATTTGAGAGAGATGCCACACACGCAGGACTGTCACTCGAGCAAAAATGCCAATATTAATCTCCCATATTTTTTTTTTTAAAGGGAGAATTAAAAACCACAAATAAACAGTATTGCAGACACTAGGCTTTCTGTGGCCCACAATTTGAGAGAGATGCCACACACGCAGGACTGTCACTCAAGCACAAATGGGAGAATTGTCAAGAAATCAGGCCCAGTATTACACACTAGGCTTTCTGTGCCCCAAAATTGGAGAGAGATGGCACACACAGGACTGGCACTCTAGCAGAAATGCCAATCTTAATCTCCCAATACTTTTTTTGTTAGGGAGAATTGCCAAGAAATCAGGCCCAGTATTACACACTAGGCTTTCTGTGATCCAAAATTGGAGAGAGATGGCACACACAGGACTGGCACTCTAGCAGAAATGCCAATCTTAATCTCCCACTACTTTTTTTTTGTTAGGGAGAATTGCCAAGAAATCAGGCCCAGTTTTACACACTAGGCTTTCTGTGCCCCAAAATTGGAGAGAGATGGCACACACAGGACTGGCACTCTAGCAGAAATGCCAATCTTAATCTCCCAATACTTTTTTTGTTAGGGAGAATTGCCAAGAAATCAGGCCCAGTATTACACACTAGGCTTTCTGTGATCCAAAATTGGAGAGAGATGGCACACACAGGACTGGCACTCTAGCAGAAATGCCAATCTTAATCTCCCACTACTTTTTTTTGTTAGGGAGAATTGCCAAGAAATCATGGCCAGTATTACACACTAGGCGTTCTGTGCTCCAAAATTGAAGAATGATGGCACACACAGGACTGGCACTCTAGCAGAAATGCCAATCTTAATCTCCCACTATTTTTTTTTAAGGGAGAATTAAAAAAAAAAAAGGATTATAGACACTAGGCTTTCTGTGCCACACAATTGGAGAGAGATGGCACACACGACTGGCACTCAAGCACGAATGCCAAGATTAATCTCCCACTATTTATTTTTTTTTTTCAGGGAGAATTTAAAAAAAAAAAAAAACAGGGACTGTCCTACAATTACTATCTCCCTGCAATAATCTCAGCAAGGTATGGCAGGCAGCAATAACAAGGAGTGGACTACTGCACAAATTAAATCAAAAGTGTGGACAAACAAACAAGATAGCTGTGCAGAAAGGAAGGAACAACAGAATTTGTGCTTTGAAAAAAGCAGTTGGTTTGCACAGCGGCATACACACAGCAATGCAGCTATCAGGGAGCCTTCTAGGGCAGCCCAATGAGCTACAGCGCTGAGGAAAAAAAATGTAGCTTCCACTGTCCCTGCAAACAAAAGGTGGTGTTGGACAGTGTAAATCGCTACAGCACAAGCGGTTTGGGGGTGAATGTACCCTGCCTAACGCTATCCCTGCTTCTGACGAAGCGGCAGCAACCTCTCCCTATGCTCAGATCAGCAGCAGTAACATGGCGGTCGACGGGAACGCTCTTTTATAGCCCCTGTGATGCCGAAGACAGCAAGCCAATCACTGCAATGCCCTTCTGTAAGATGGTGGGGACCAGGACCTATGTCATCACGCTGCCCACACTCTGCGTCCACCTTCATTGGCTGAGAAATGGCGCTTTTCACGTCATTGAAACGCGACTTTGGCGCGAAGGTTGCGTACCGCATGGCCGACCCCACACAGGGATCGGGTCGGGTTTCATGAAACCCGACTTTGCCAAAAGTTGGAGACTTATGAAAATGAACGACCCGTTTCGCTCAACCCTAGTGTTTAATATGCAAAAAAAAGGGGGATATGACATGGTTTACTGTATGTAAACCATGTCTCATATCATGTCGGGTTTTGGCAAGAGAAATGAAAAGCCGGTAATTGAATTACCGGCTTTTCTGCTATATCGCCCTGAAGGAAATGAAAACAAAAAAAAAACCCATAGACTTACATTGGGTTTCGGCCGATCCCCGACCCAGTGTTAGGGCTAGCGGAACGCACCAAATAATAAGACAGATAGTGTATGGTGCGTTCGCAGCCCGGGGTCCACCGTGCAGAGATGGAACCTGCTGCCAAGTAATGACGGACTATATGGCGGTACTCATAAGTATACACACGTGGGTTAAACTTCACCCAGCGTGAAGGAAGCGATCCTGTTGCGTCACAGGACCGCGGTACCGCACATAGAGCGCGAGCAAGTAGTCAGCGAACTCAACTCCAACTAGGATTGAAGTCCGATTAGACACTTGCTGGCACAACACCGCAACTGGGTGTGTAAGGAAACTAAATAATAATATTAAGGCACAAGAGTACATGCGGCGCCGCACTGACGAACGCCACTAACCACCCAGGCTTGGGTAAGGAAAGCACAGAGGAAGTGCACGGCGCCGTACTGGCGGTCACAGCAACTGGACGCTGTAATGTGTGATTCGTGCTGTAGGATAAGTCGGGCGCTAGATAGCAAACATACACCTTCCGCGAACAGACATTCAATAGGGAGGGTTATTTAAAGAGCGACTTTCACTCACAACATACACACATTAACAATTGTACACTAGCGCATGGCCGTGCGGTCATGCGCAGTTTATATAGTTGCAGCACAGGAAGTGGCCACAGAAACTTTGCCCATCCAAGACCTGCCAAGAGAACCAATGGAATGTGCTGCAGAGCCTGAGCACATGACCCTCGATCTCCAACGGGAGATCTTGCCCTGGGCATGCTCAGTGTGTGCAGACAAGGACTTAGTCCCAGAGAAGTCCGCTCGCTGCTGAACAGCACTGGCTTTAATGGCAGAAGCTGAAGAAGCAGCAGCAACTCTCTGTACAGAGTGAGACTCCACTGCGGCTGGATAAGAATGGGAGACCGCAGCGGAGATGGCTCGAGATTCCCCCTGTGCAGAAGCGGGAACTCGAGACCTAACATTACCCCCCCTCCTAGGGCCCCCCCTACTTGGGCCTCGCTACGCTCAAAGGCAGCAATGAGCTGTGGGGCCCGAATGTTTTCAGCAGGCTCCCATGACCTGTCCTCTGGGCCATAACCCTTCCAATCCACCAGATAGAACTTATTGCCGCGTACCACCTTGCACCCCAAAATAGCGTTCACCTCGTAATCGTCCGTAGACGAACCCGATGTCCCGGCAGATGACTCGGAAAACCGGGACATGTATACGGGTTTCAAGAGGGACACATGAAAGGTGTCGTTGATACCCAAGCGTGGAGGAAGAGCCAAACGGTAGACCACAGGATTAACCTGTTTGAGAACCTTGAAGGGACCCAAGTAGCGAGGAGCAAACTTAGTGGACTCAACTCGCAGCCTGATGTTACGGGCGGAGAGCCACACCAAGTCGCCAGGAGCAAAGGTCGGAGCGGGGTGCCGATGAACATCGGCGGAGGACCTCATTCTCTCCTTGGAGGCCCGAATGGCATCCTGCGTGCGGTCCCAAATGTCCTGTGCCTCCACAGCCCAGTCTGCCACCCTGGAGTCAGCAGAAGACACAGGCATGGGCACAGGAACACGCGGATGCTGGCCGTAATTTAGGAGGAATGGAGTCTGACCGGTGGAGTCGGCTACGGCATTGTTAAGTGCAAACTCTGCCCACAGTAGCAAGGATGCCCAGTCATCCTGCCTGGCAGAAACAAAATGTTGTAAATATGTGACCAAGGTCTGGTTGGCCCTCTCTACCAACCCATTCGTCTCGGGATGATATGCCGAAGAGAGATTCAACTCAATACTGAGTAGACGACAAAGCTCTCTCCAGAATCGAGACGCAAACTGGGGACCCCGGTCACTAACAATTTTGTCTGGCATACCGTGTAGGCGAAAGATATGCTTGACGAACAAGACAGCCAACGCCCGTGCAGAAGGTAGCCGTGGAAGAAGCACCAAGTGCTCCTTTTTGGAAAAATGGTCGGTGATCACCCAGATAATGGTGCAGTTACGAGACTTGGGTAAGCCCACCACAAAGTCCATCCCGACCATCTCCCAGGGCCTGTCCGCCACCGGCAGAGGATAAAGCAAACCAGCTGGCCGTTGCCGAGGAGTCTTGTTCTTGGCGCAAGAGACACACGCCCGAACATACTCTGCGACATCACGAGCCATATGCGGCCACCAGTACGTCCTCGCCAGTAACTCAGATATCCTTTTGGTACCAAAATGTCCACCCACCCTGGACGAGTGTGCCCAAGAAAGAACCTCCGGTCGCAAATTGGATGGAACAAAAGTCTTGCCCGGGGGCACAGACTCTAGCGAAACCGGGGCCACAGTTCTCAAGCTCTCGGTGGGGACAATAAGCCGAGGCTCCTCCTCCTCCTCCACAGATGACACAACGGAGCGAGAGAGAGCGTTGGCCCGAATGTTCTTCTCCCCAGAAAGAAAATGGAGGGTGAAATGAAACCGGGAGAAGAATAAGGACCATCTGGCCTGGCAAGAATTCAACCGCTGGGCTGTCTGCAGGTACACCAAATTTTTATGGTCTGTGAAGACTTGGAAGGGAATAAGTGCTCCATCCAAGAGATGTCTCCACTCCGAGAAAGCCAACTTCATGGCTAGCAACTCCCTGTCCCCGATGGAATAATTCCTCTCTGCTGGTGAGAAGGTCTTGGAGAAAAAGAAGCAAGGATGCTTCCGACCTTGAGCATCCTTTTGGAAGAGGACTGCTCCAGCACCAACAGAAGAGGCATCCACCTCCATGATAAATGGCTTATCAACATCGGGGCGATGTAGGATGGGAGCGCTAGCGAAGTGTGACTTTATAGAGTTAAAGGCCTTGGAGACCTCCTCAGACCACAATTTGGGATTCGCCCCCTTCTTGGTGAGGGCAACCAAGGGAGCTACCAAAGTTGAGAAGTGCGGAATGAACTGGCGATAATAATTAATGAACCCCATAAAGCGCTGCACCGCTTTAAGAGAATGGGGTTCCTGCCAGTCCATCACAGCCTGTAGTTTGGCAGGATCCATAGCCAATCCCTGGGCAGAGATGATGTAGCCTAGGAAAGGTAAGGACTCCTGCTCAAACATACACTTCTCCAACTTGGCATAGAGGGAGTTTGCCCGTAGGAGGTCGAAGACTTTGCAAACATCTCTCCGGTGGGAGTCAATATCTGGAGAGTAGATGAGAATATCATCCAGATAGACTACGACCGAGGTGGAAAGCATATCCTGGAAGATATCGTTCACAAAGTCTTGGAAAATGGCTGGAGCATTACAGAGCCCGAAGGGCATCACCAGATATTCATAGTGCCCATCCCTGGTGTTAAAAGCCGTCTTCCATTCGTCCCCCTCAGGGATGCGAATCAGGTTGTAAGCACCCCGCAGATCTAGTTTAGTAAATACCCTTGCTCCCCGAAGCCTATCGAAGAGCTCAGATATCAAGGGCAAAGGATACTTATTCTTAACGGTGATGGCATTAAGACCCCTGTAGTCTATGCATGGACGCAATTCCCCATTCTTCTTCTGCACGAAGAAGAACCCTGCCCCAGCAGGTGACACTGACTTCCTAATGAATCCTCTTGCCAGATTTTCCTGGATGTACTGTGACATTGCCTCCATCTCCGGGAGAGATAGCGGATAGACTCGACCCCGGGGAGGCTCAGCACCAGGCAAGAGATCAATAGGACAGTCATAGGGGCGATGGGGCGGAAGGATCTCCGCCGCCTTTTTGGAGAACACGTCTGCATAAGACCAATACTGCTTGGGGAGAGAGGAAAGATCTGCCGGTACCTCTGTAGTAGCAACCTGAACGCACTCCCTCTGACACCTACCCCCACAAGATTCGCCCCATCCCAGGATTCTGCCAGAGGACCACTCGATATGAGGAGAGTGGTACCGTAGCCAAGGTATTCCCAACAGGACCTCATCAATTCCCTCAGGAATGACGAGCAGAGATATAATCTCCTGATGAGATGGCGACATGGACAGAGTAAAAGGGATGGTCTGGTGTGTTATCTGTGAGGGCAGTGTCGACCCATTCACCACTCGTACCGTTACTGGTTGAGCTAGCATAACCAGGGGTATTGCGTGACGTTGGGCGAAGGCAGAAGACATAAAATTGCCCTCCGCCCCAGAATCCACGCAGAGCTCTACCGAGTGGGAGAATGAGCCTATAGTAATTGTCCCTTTAAAGGACAATTTAGAGGCAAACGTCGCCATGTCTAGTGTACCTCCACCTACTACCACTAGACGCTGACGTTTCCTCGACCGCTGAGAACATCTGGTGGCTAGATGTCCTGACTGCTGGCAAACATGACAGACCTTGAGTGCACAAGCGGTCCGGGACTTAGATCCCGCTTGTGACACTTCCCTGGCCTCATGTGACTCAGGAACCAGGACCGGAGATTCCAGAGGTTTGGCGAAGGTAGGAGCCAGCCGAAACCTCTGCCTACACTGGGCTCGCTCTATCCTCTGCTCGTTAAAACAGAGGTCAATTCGAGTGGAGACAGTTATTAACTCCTCCAGTGTGGCAGGAATCTCCCTAGTGGCCAGAGCGTCCTTAACGTGGTCAGCCAGGCCCCTCCAAAATATGGGGATAAGAGCTTTATCCAACCAATCCAGCTCTAAAGCTAAAGTGCGGAATTGGACGGCAAAATGACTGACCAAGGACTCACCCTGAGTTAATGCCAGCAGTTGGAGCGCAGTATCATGGGTGCCTTGAGGTCCTAAAAAGACCTGTTTCAGAGTGCTCAGAAACAGCGGAGCACTCTGCACCACATGATCACCACGCTCCCACAGCGGCGTAGCCCATTCCAACGCCCTGTCCGACAAGAGAGACACTATAAATACCACCTTAGCCCGCTCTGTGGGAAAACGTGCAGCCAGGAGCTCGAGGTGAATAGAGCACTGACTCACAAATCCCCTACAAAACTTGCTATCACCAGAAAATTTTTCTGGCAGCGGGAGGCGAGAAAATGTCGGAGCAGGGGTGGCAATGGACAGGGTTGCTGCAGCCACGCTAGCAGCCTGTACAGCAACTGCGGTAACATCCACAGCTGAGGTTGCGCTCTCAAGAGCCGCCAACCTACCCTCCAGCTGCTGGATATACCGCAAGGATTGCTGTTTGTCCGTCATTACTAGCCAGACCCTGGCGCTAGTGTAATGTTAGGGCTAGCGGAACGCACCAAATAATAAGACAGATAGAGTATGGTGCGTTCGCAGCCCGGGGTCCACCGTGCAGAGATGGAACCTGCTGCCAAGTAATGACGGACTATATGGCGGTACTCATAAGTATACACACGTGGGTTAAACTTCACCCAGCGTGAAGGAAGCGATCCTGTTGCGTCACAGGACCGCGGTACCGCACATAGAGCGCGAGCAAGTAGTCAGCGAACTCAACCCCAACTAGGATTGAAGTCCGATTAGACACTTGCTGGCACAACACCGCAACTGGGTGTGTAAGGAAACTAAATAATAATATTAAGGCACAAGAGTGCATGCGGTGCCGCACTGACGAACGCCACTAACCACCCAGGCTTGGGTAAGGAAAGCACAGAGGAAGTGCACGGCGCCGTACTGGCAGTCACAGCAACTGGACGCTGTAATGTGTGATTCGTGCTGTAGGATAAGTCGGGCGCTAGATAGCAAACATACACCTTCCGCGAACAGACATTCAATAGAGAGGGTTATTTAAAGAGCGACTTTCACTCACAACATACACACATTAACAATTGTACACTAGCGCATGGCCGTGCGGTCATGCACAGTTTATATAGTTGCAGCACAGGAAGTGGCCACAGAAACTTTGCCCTTCCAAGACCTGCCAAGAGGACCAATGGAATGTGCTGCAGAGCCTGAGCACATGACCCTCGATCTCCAACGGGAGATCTTGCCCTGGGCATGCTCAGTGTGTGCAGACAAGGACTTAGTCCCAGAGAAGTCCGCTCCCTGCTGACCAGCATTGGCTTTAATGGCAGAAGCTGAAGAAGCAGCATTAACTCTCTGTACAGAGTGAGACCGAGCAAGACGCTGGGACCGACGTCCCTGCTGAGCAGACTCCACTGCGGCTGGATAAGAATGGGAGACCGCAGCGGAGATGGCTCGAGATTCCCCCTGTGCAGAAGCGGGAACTCGAGACCTAACACCCCGGCTTTTCAATAGGATCGGCTGATTTCACTCGACCCGACTTTTGAGAAAGTCGGGTTTCGTGAAACCCGACTCGACCCTGAAAAACTAAAAGTCGCTCAACCCTAGCATCAACCACTGAGGACTCTCAATTCTAAATATTTTTTCTATAGAATTACATAGGCAGACTGAGGGGGTATGCAGCTGTGAAAGGTGGGAAGCTGCAAGGGGGATCGTTGCTGGAGCATGTCATTCATGTACCAAGGAGCTGCTGCAGAGCTCTGTATGTGGAACTAGAACAATAAGAAAGACATTATATTTCCTGACACGAACCTAAACTTACGTCTTACCAGATAGAGCCGTAATGTGTCCTCTCCCCACTTTATGGACAAGCACTCCTTCTCTATGACTGATATTTCGTACTCAGGTAGAGAACAGGGTGGTCCTCCTTGTGTATCTCCTGGGAAACGATTGCTCCTACCTAGACATCTGCGGCATCTGTTTGGAGTATAAATTGTTTCTTAAAGTCACGGGCAGATCATACTAAAACTAAGGGGTCAATTCACCAAAGTACTTTCTGCAGAATTCTGTCATAATTTGCTTTGAAAAGTTGCAAAATGTATGCACAACACAAAATTGAGCAAAAACTTTTGACGCTTTCACGGCAGCCTCAGCTAGCCTCACCAAAATGGGCACAGCTGAATCGGGTTTCAGATTGTCTAATTCATGTGGAGCTGTGGTATTCTCAATGTTAGACATGTCACTCTAGCCAGGGACTGGAGTCAGATTTCTGATGGGATTCTCAGGTGCTCCTAATTCATTATGAGGCATGCACCTCTAAGTTAATTAGGCCCCCTCTTAAAGTCTGGCAAGATAGATTTCAATCCCAATAAATTAAGGCCAAGATGGATTATTCTTGTGGTCGGTCTGTACCCCAACCCTTCCTCCTACCCTCAATATTGAGATCGCACAAATTTATTAGCAAGACAATGTAATTTTTTGAAAAATTCAATGTCTTGTGAATTAGAATTTCAACAGTCTGCAAATCTCTTTATGCAAAAGTTTCTAATATCGAAGGACAAAAGATGGGATTTTGTCCGTCATGAACATAACACTCACAGGTAAAGATAAAAGGGAAGACCTACTACAGGGAGATGCTGAACCCACACCCAACTGGTCACTGTACAAACTAAAAAAGACTCTGTCCGCACAACTCAAAAACACCACCTTGGACCTTGTTTCCCAAAAGGCAATCAAGAGGTTTCTCATACCTCTTGAGACCTCAAAGGTGAGATCACAACACACTGCCATCAAGAGAATAGGAAAATGTGCACGGACATTCAAAAACCCAGGGTGAGAAAATTAAAACATGTTCATATAAGGTAGAAAGGAAATGCTAAAGAGAGCCAAAAGAAAAAGGAACAAGTGTAACCTCCCAGAAACCTAAAGAGGTGAAATGAAGATGAACTGAAAAGGAAAATAAACAGACTCACTGCAGGAATTTAGCTGGTGCTTACCATGCAAGGTAAACCCCTTTGCTCAAAGTCTGGAACTCCAAAACCAAAGACCAATTAGAGGTATAGCCAGCAAGGAAGTACAGGGAAGTATGAGCAAATAAATATGAGCCCAGAAAGTGACGGGACAGACCAAACCAGATAAATGGAAAACACTAGGAGAAGAGAAAACCAAGAAGTGAGAGCAAAGAAAATTGGAACCATCAACATTTGGACAGAGAAGAAAAAGCAATAGCTCAGAATACTGTGAAACTGACCACGGAGCAACACGTCAGCAGATCAAATCCCTAAACTGGGCCATGTCACTGTCTTGATCTCTCAGATTCTTGCACTTGTCCTTTTTTCCGGCAATAAATCTGTCAGCTTACCTTTATACCTAATATATCTAAATCGTCAAGTACCAAAGTTACTTGATTGTCAATGTTCTTCATGTCACTTGTCAGTGATTTTACGGGAAGGCTACAATCCATGGCAGTCTGCTATGGTGCAAGTTCTAAAATGAATCAGTGAATGGATAAATAATAGTCAGAAATTAGCTTGTAAAACCATAAGACCCACTGTAGATTTCAAATATAAATAACAGCAAAATAATATATTCATTGCACCTAAAAATGTTTCTTACATTTATATTACATGCTTATACTATAATCAATGACATAACAGGTGTAAATATCAGCAGAGCCAGTTCTCACCGTGCAGTGTCAATCATCCAGCCAGATCTGTCTTATCTCTGAGTTGTGTGTTGTTGTAGTGAATATTTAAGCCCTCTACAGGCTGCTTATGTTAAAATGTGATTGAAGTCCATCCCATACATTACAATGTTGCTTTACGTAACCCATTAGAGCAGATTCACATGTGGTAGATTTTGGGGAAAATGTCACAATTTAATGCAGTTTTTTTGAGCGAATGATAGAATGGATTAAAAAAGAATAAAAGATATAAAATTAATGTAATACTCTGTACTTCCTACTATTGGAGCCATGTTTGGTTATGGCTCTAAAGCTGCATGAAGCTCAGTAGTTTTTATGTTAGTTTTTTCCATAAAGGATGCACCAGATGACACACTAAAACTGGGGATAAAAAACATTACAAAAAATATAATTTCCTATAAAACTACAACCATCTGGCTGCAGTTTTTCTTGCAGTAAAATAATTGCAAAAACCCTCTTCTAAGAGCTCATTCTCATGTCCATGTTTAAACACGTATGAGAAATAATGGTGTAATCAGTGTTGTGCATCAGTGTGTCCGTTTTTTACCATCAGTATGTTATCCGTTTTAGATAGTACAATGTCGCAGTGTGTAGTCCATGTATAAAGTTACAGAACATTCAATTAAGAGGTGGGTGTTGTACGTCGGGAGTTGACATGTCTCAGCAGTGGGTTACAGATCCCTGGGGCTGTTCCAGTTCAGGAGGCACATAGTGCGTCTGACGTTGCAGTTACTATGTCAGTCACAAGTTGTTTTCAGTAGAAGTCTACGAAATGCAACACAAAGGATATGTCTGCATACAGCCATAAGGTAATCAATAATCAGTGTCGGACTGAGGTGCCAAGGGCCCACCAGTAACCGACTCCAGGGCCCCTCATTTCCACTATATGTAAATGTGATATTATTATTACTATTATTAGTTGTTATTATAGCGCCATTTATTCCATGGCGCTTTACATGTGAGGAGGGGTATACATAATAAAAACAAGTACAATAATCTTAAACAATACAGGTCACAACTGGTACAGGAGGAGAGAGGACCCTGCCCGCGAGGGCTCACAATCTACAAGAATATCCTCAATCAGAAATTTATATATCCGCTTTTGTCTGTAAATAGTGATTCATACAACCCATTTCCACGAGGGAACAAAGATGTACTAGTCCAATGAAAAATGTATATAATGTTTATTAGAAAAATTAAAAAAGAAATTGACATATGTATGTTATATTACAGCTATGGAAAATAAAGATGTGAAAGGCACCTCACCCGGCTGTGTGCCCCACCAATAACCAATTGCTGTATCACAAGAAACTAGTGTGACACCAACAGGGTCCTTTCCCCCATTGCCTAAGCACTACACCATGCCTCAGTTGTAGGCCCATGCATTTCTATGCCATCACTGGGCCATACTACTATGGTAGACAACACTTGTACTATGTATCCAATACTTACTATGAAAGTGCAGAGTGCGCAGCTAGAGGTAGGGAACAGGGGCTGGCGCACACTCCCCTATGCACTTCGTGTATGGGCATTACAAGTCTAGGAGACTAGCTCCTTTACATAGGGCCTAGTTTTAAAAGAGGCCTTCCTCAACTTGCCATCATTCTCCGCCACTAGATCACCAGGGTTAACGTGTTCTGTGCTGATACAGCCAGTCCAATTTTTGGCAAGGGTGTCTATGATGACCATAAAATATTTTAAAAAATGTAGCCCTCATGGGGAATTGTTTGTCAGCCCAGTCACTTCGTGTATGGACATTACAAGTCTAGGAGACCGGCTCCTTTACATTGGGCCTAATTTTTAATGAGGCCTTCCTCCACGTCTCATCATCCACTGCTAGTGATCACTGATGAGCGAACATGCTCACCTCTGCGCTGTACTTGACCAAGAACCACTGTGCTCAGTGTACTCAGTGAGAACCAAGCATTTCCGGAATTATTAGGCAGGAGCTTGTGTCCCCGTCCTGCAGTTTTGGCGTTCTTTACAGCGCCAATGAACATGCAAGGGTTGTCTGCCATGCACTGTAAAACCGCAGCCATCTTTGTTGTGGTATTACAGTGAGTGGCTGGCCGCAGAGCGGCATCACGTCTATAAGAGACCTGGCGCCGCCCTCCTCGCCACCGATTTCTGCTCCAGACTCAGTTAGTGTAGGGACAGCTACTATTAAGATAGGGTCAGATTTGTTCTTTTATTAGTTAGGCCGGGATCACACACAGCGAGATACGGCCGAGTCTCGCAGGTTAAAACCAAGCTCTGGCACCGGCACTCCAGAGCGGAGCATGCAGCCACATAGCAATACATGGAGCCGCACGCTCCGCTCCAGAGTGCCGGTGCCAGAGCTAGTTTTTAACCTGCGAGACTCGGACGTATTGTATTGTAGTGTGACTCCGACCTTATCTCGCTGTAGTGTGACTCTGGCCTTAGTGTGGGTCTACTAGTGTTCAATCCACAAATCCCGATAAACCAACAGTACTTTTTAGGGCTATTTCGAGGGATATAGATCATTGTGCTCGGTAGGCAGGGGAGTCTCTGTGCACATATCCACATCACTAGAAGGCATGCAGGCACTGTATGTGAGTCTATAGATCTCCCTGCATACATCAAAAGGCTCCATTACTGTCTGCTGCTGCATATTTTATATATACTTAGCTGCAGGTATCCGTGGCCAAGATTTTTATTTTTGGGCACATTATACCTGCAAATTTTAGTACAAAGCAATCCAGAGCCCCATTTTTTTCAACATTTATTTGTTTGGTCACACTGCAGACAACAGCCAGGTAATTTTAATATAAGACCATTAAAATCGGACAATTTAAAACGCTTGTTTTTTGTCCGAGGCATCAAATGTGAGTGGGCATAAAATTCTGGACTTTATTTGTGTGCTATAGATTTTTTTGGAGTGTCTAACAACATTTTTGGATAACATTTTGGTGACCAAAAAATCTTTAGCTGGCAAAAAAATACTTAGCTATAGTTCTTATATTTAGCACTGCTATTTGTACGGCACATGCATCGCATATCATTGCGCTAAATATTGTATAATTTTAGTACTCCAAATGTTTTATTTTAGTGTCATAGCCTACTTATTGACACAATTTTGGTGGTCCCAAAATAATCAAGTCCACATTTTGATCAGTCTGTTATCTCCATCATTTCAAAAACCTGACCGGCACATCCAAACATAGACTCAGTGTGAACAGGTGCTGAACCTAGAGTCGCCAACTCGTATATAGTTAAGTAAATAAGGCAGCACACTGCAGCGCTAGAACATACAAACTTGAAAAACGAAATTTGAACTGCATTACTGCACTAGAAAAATGAAAAATGAGAGCTTTTAGCGCATAAAAATGGCCAATTTTATGTGTACCTGGTAGCCCCGTTACGGCATCTCTCTTATACCAGGTCCTAAACTTGCCTTCCCTCGCTGAGAATAAACGTCTCCATCTGAATGGGTACATGTGAAAACCTCTTACTAGACTAAAATCCTCTCTCTCTGTGGAGGGGTATTGGACCTGCTGTAATTAAAACACCTGAAGCTACGAGGCGGAGTGCACGATCAGAAGGCCAAAGAATACATTTCAAAAACCTGACCGGCACATCCAAACATAGACTCAGTGTGAACAGGTGCTGAACCTAGAGTCGCCAACTCGTATATAGTTAAGTAAATAAGGCAGCACACTGCAGCGCTAGAACATACAAACTTGAAAAACGAAATTTGAACTGCATTACTGCACTAGAAAAATGAAAAATGAGAGCTTTTAGCGCATAAAAATGGCCAATTTTATGTGTACCTGGTAGCCCCGTTACGGCATCTCTCTTACACCAGGTCCTAAACTTGCCTTACCTCACTGAGAATAAATGTCTCCATCTGAATGGGTACATGTGAAAACCTCTTACTAGACTAAAATTCTCTCTCTCTGTGGAGGGGTATTGGACCTGCTGTAATTAAAACACCTGAAGCTACGAGGCGGAGTGCACGATCAGAAGGCCAAAGAATACATTTCAAAAACCTGACCGGCACATCCAAACATAGACTCAGTATGAACAGGTGCTGAACCTAGAGTCGCCAACTCGTATATAGTTAAGTAAATAAGACAGCACACTGCAGCGCTAGAACATACAAACTTGAAAAACGAAATTTGAACTGCATTACTGCACTAGAAAAATGAGAGCATTTAGCGCATAAAAATGGCCAATTTTATGTGTACCTGGTAGCCCCGTTACGGCATCTCTCTTATACCAGGTCCTAAACTTGCCTTATCTCGCTGAGAATAAACGTCTCCATCTGAATGGGTGCATGTGAAAACCTCTTACTAGACTAAAATTCTCTCTCTCTGTGGAGGGGTATTGGACCTGCTGTAATTAAAACACCTGAAGCTACGAGGCGGAGTGCACGATCAGAAGGCCAAAGAATACATTTCAAAAACCTGACCGGCACATCCAAACATAGACTCAGTGTGAACAGGTGCTGAACCTAGAGTCGCCAACTCGTATATAGTTAAGTAAATAAGGCAGCACACTGCAGCGCTAGAACATACAAACTTGAAAAACGAAATTTGAACTGCAAATTGGCCATTTTTATGCGCTAAAAGCTCTCATTTTTCATTTTTCTAGTGCAGTAATGCAGTTCAAATTTCACTTTTCAAGTTTGTATGTTCTAGCGCTGCAGTGTGCTGCCCTATTTACTTTACTATATACGAGTTGGCGACTCTAGGTTCAGCACCTATTCACACTGAGTCTATGTTTGGATGTGCCGGTCAGGTTTTTGAAATGTATTCTTTGGCCTTCTGATCGTGCACTCCACCTCGTAGCTTCA
Source organism: Ranitomeya imitator (assembly GCF_032444005.1). Taxonomy (NCBI): domain Eukaryota; kingdom Metazoa; phylum Chordata; class Amphibia; order Anura; family Dendrobatidae; genus Ranitomeya; species Ranitomeya imitator. The sequence goes on from NC_091286.1 coordinate 668,207,134, forward strand.
GGTGTTTTAATTACAGCAGGTCCAATACCCCTCCACAGAGAGAGAGAATTTTAGTCTAGTAAGAGGTTTTCACATGTACCCATTCAGATGGAGACGTTTATTCTCAGCGAGGTAAGGCAAGTTTAGGACCTGGTATAAGAGAGATGGCGTAACGGGGCTACCAGGTACACATAAAATTGGCCATTTTTATGCGCTAAAAGCTCTCATTTTTCATTTTTCTAGTGCAGTAATGCAGTTCAAATGTCGCTTTTCAAGTTTGTATGTTCTAGCGCTGCAGTGTGCTGCCTTATTTACTTAACTATATACGAGTTGGCGACTCTAGTTTCAGCACCTGTTCACACTGAGTCTATGTTTGGATGTGCCGGTCAGGTTTTTGAAATGTATTCTTTGGCCTTCTGATCGTGCACTCCGCCTCGTAGCTTCAGGTGTTTTAATTACAGCAGGTCCAATACCCCTCCACAGAGAGAGAGAATTTTAGTCTAGTAAGTAGTGTTGAGCGATACCTTCCGATATCGGAAAGTATCGGTATCGGATAGGATCGGCCGATATTCAAAAAATATCGGATATCGCCGATACCGATACCCGATCCCAATGCAAGTCAATGGGACCAAAATATCGGAATTAAAATAAACCCTTTCTTGCCTTGTAGGTTCATTCTACATGAAGGAAAACAACTAAGAATAATGTAGGATGTATTGTGGGAGGTGGCGGAGACATTAAAGGCAATGAGGTTTAGCCCAATCAAATAGAATAGCATGTTTTTTTTTTTTTTTAAGACGTTCGGAGTGAAAAAGATATTGAGTATGTAATTTTTTTTTTATTTTGTCAGATATTGATGTTTCACTATTCCACGCCCTTCCCCTTCTTTTTTTTTCTTTTTTTTTTTTACTTTTCCCACACTTTCATCTTCATCATCATCAGCATCTTTGACATCAACTTCTTCTTCACCTTATTCATCTTCTTCTTCATCTTCTACCTATTTTTTTTTTTTATTACATTCTTCATATTCATTTTATTCAACTATTATTATTCTTCCTATTCTACATATTCTTTTTATTCCACTGTTATTATTCTTCCTATTCTACTTCTTCATCATATTCTCATTTGTGACAGGCATTCCCGTAGTTGTTATCTATAAAAGTTGGAAGATTACACCTTCCGTTCTGCCAGTCACAAAAGTTACATTTGTCCACGTTCAGTTTGGCCTGCAGCATCAGGCTTTATCCAGGGGCACCACGAGGAGGAACGGACTCACCCCCATACACTGCTTAGTCTTCTTCTGCATATAATTTAGATAATATCTTTTGCTCTGATATTAAGTCTTATGCTTAATGTTCTTCTGCTCTTTGTTCTGCAGCCTCTTGTTCTTCTGCTTCTCGGTCTTCCATGTCGTCGTCTCCAGGGTCGTCGTCTCCAGTGTCGTCATCTCCGCCGTCGTCGTCGTCGTCATCGGGGTGGTCTTCCGGGTCGTCGTCGTCGTCATCGGGGTGGTCTTCCGGGTCGTCGACTTTAGGGTCTTCAACTTGGAAATGTAGCAGAAGGTACAAGAAGGCTGAGAAAATGCCAAGAACCAGCTGATGGAACTGGAACTCGGATGGCTACCCGAAGGTTCAAGAGCCTATGGAACTACCGAGGACCAGCTGACGTTACTGGAACCCGGTTACTAAGCAGGAGGTACCCGTGCTAAAAAGCACTACCAAGGACCGCCTGACGTTGGCGGAACTCGGATACCCAGAAGGAGGCACCTAAGCCAAAGGCTCTGCCCGGAACCAGCTGACGGTACTGGAACCAGGATGGGGAGCAGAAGGTACAAGAGCAAAAGACACTGCCGAGAACCAGCTGACGGTACTGGAACCCGGATGGGTAGCCGAAGGTCCAAGAGCCAATGGAACTACCGAGGACCAGCTGACGTTACTGGAACCCGGTTACTAAGCAGGAGGTACCCGTGCCCGAAAGCACTACCAAGGACCACCTGACGTTGGTGGAACTTTGATACCCAGAAGGAGGCACCTAAGCCAAAGGCTCTGCCCGGAACCAGCTGACGGTACTGGAACCAGGATGGGGAGCAGAAGGTACAAGAGCAAAAGACACTGCCGAGAACCAGCTGACGGTGCTGGAACCAGGTGGTGGACCTGAAGGTCCACAGGAGAGGAGAGAACAGCTAGGCCGCGAGGCAGCCGCAGTTACCGAACCCCAACAGTCCTACAGGGGGAGCTGGGCCTACTGGCACTACAGAACCAGCCTTGACTACCAGTTCTCGCAGTCCACATAGGAAGCTCCTAAACTGGAGGCACCCTGGAGTTGGCTAACCCGACCGCACCACGACGGGGCAAGCATAGGCGTCTCAGTGAGCTTGACACAACCCGGAAACAGCTGACGGTGCTGAAACCAGGCTTGGCACGAGGGAGTACCTGTGACAAGAACACTGCCGAGAACCAGCTGGCGGTGCTGGAACCCAGATGCGTTGCCCCAGTGTGCAAGAGCCAATGGCACGACCGAGGACCAGCTGGCGGTGCTGGAACCCGGTTACTAAGCTGTAGGTGCCCGCGCTTAAAAGCACTACCAAGGACCGCCTGACGTTGGCGGAACTCGGATACCCAGGAGGAGGCACCTAAGCCAAAGGCTCGGCCTGGAACCAGCTGACGGTGCTGGAACCAGGTGGTGGACCCCAAGGCCCACAGGAGAGGAGAGAACAGCTAGGCCGCGAGGCAGCCGCAGTTACCGAACCCCAACAGTCCTACAGGGGGAGCTGGGCCTACTGGCACTACAGAACCAGCCTTGACTACCAGTTCACGCAGCCCACATAGGAAGCTCCTAAACTGGAGGCACCCTGGAGTTGGCTAACCCGACTGCAACACGACGGGGCAAACATAGGCGTCTCAGCGAGTTTGACACACCCCGGAAACAGCTGACGGTGCTGAAACCAGGTTTGGCACGAGGGAGTACCTGTGACAAAAACACTGCCGAGAACCAGCTGGCGGTGCTGGAACCCAGATGCGTTGCCCCAGTGTGCAAGAGCCAATGGCACGACCGAGGACCAGCTGGCGGTGCTGGAACCCGGTTACTAAGCTGTAGGTGCCCGCGCTTAAAAGCACTACCAAGGACCGCCTGACGTTGGCGGAACTCGGATACCCAGGAGGAGGCACCTAAGCCAAAGGCTCGGCCCGGAACCAGCTGACGGTGCTGGAACCAGGTGGTGGACCCCAAGGCCCACAGGAGAGGAGAGAACAGCTAGGCCGCGAGGCAGCCGCAGTTACCGAACCCCAACAGTCCTACAGGGGGAGCTGGGCCTACTGGCACTACAGAACCAGCCTTGACTACCAGTTCACGCAGCCCACATAGGAAGCTCCTAAACTGGAGGCACCCTGGAGTTGGCTAACCCGACTGCAACACGACGGGGCAAACATAGGCGTCTCAGCGAGTTTGACACAACCCGGAAACAGCTGAAGGTGCTGAAACCAGGTTTGGCACGAGGGAGTACCTGTGACAAAAACACTGCCGAGAACCAGCTGGCGGTGCTGGAACCCAGATGCGTTGCCCCAGTGTGCAAGAGCCAATGGCACGACCGAGGACCAGCTGGCGGTGCTGGAACACGGTTACTAAGCTGTAGGTGCCCGCGCTTAAAAGCACTACCAAGGACCGCCTGACGTTGGCGGAACTCGGATACCCAGGAGGAGGCACCTAAGCCAAAGGCTCGGCCCGGAACCAGCTGACGGTGCTGGAACCAGGTGGTGGACCCCAAGGCCCACAGGAGAGGAGAGAACAGCTAGGCCGCGAGGCAGCCGCAGTTACCGAACCCCAACAGTCCTACAGGGGGAGCTGGGCCTACTGGCACTACAGAACCAGCCTTGACTACCAGTTCACGCAGCCCACATAGGAAGCTCCTAAACTGGAGGCACCCTGGAGTTGGCTAACCCGACCGCACCACGACGGGGCAAGCATAGGCGTCTCAGCGAGCTTGACACAACCCGGATACAGCTGACGGTGCTGAAACCAGGCTTGGCACGAGGGAGTACCTGTGACAAGAACACTGCCGAGAACCAGCTGGCGGTGCTGGAACCCAGATGCGTTGCCCCAGTGTGCAAGAGCCAATGGCACGACCGAGGACCAGCTGGCGGTGCTGGAACACGGTTACTAAGCTGTAGGTGCCCGCGCTTAAAAGCACTACCAAGGACCGCCTGACGTTGGCGGAACTCGGATACCCAGGAGGAGGCACCTAAGCCAAAGGCTCGGCCCGGAACCAGCTGACGGTGCTGGAACCAGGTGGTGGACCCCAAGGCCCACAGGAGAGGAGAGAACAGCTAGGCCGCGAGGCAGCCGCAGTTACCGAACCCCAACAGTCCTACAGGGGGAGCTGGGCCTACTGGCACTACAGAACCAGCCTTGACTACCAGTTCACGCAGCCCACATAGGAAGCTCCTAAACTGGAGGCACCCTGGAGTTGGCTAACCCGACCGCACCACGACGGGGCAAGCATAGGCGTCTCAGCGAGCTTGACACAACCCGGATACAGCTGACGGTGCTGAAACCAGGCTTGGCACGAGGGAGTACCTGTGACAAGAACACTGCCGAGAACCAGCTGGCGGTGCTGGAACCCAGATGCGTTGCCCCAGTGTGCAAGAGCCAATGGCACGACCGAGGACCAGCTGGCGGTGCTGGAACCCGGTTACTAAGCTGTAGGTGCCCGCGCTTAAAAGCACTACCAAGGATCGCCTGACGTTGGCGGAACTCGGATACCCAGGAGGAGGCACCTAAGCCAAAGGCTCGGCCCGGAACCAGCTGACGGTGCTGGAACCAGGTGGTGGACCCCAAGGCCCACAGGAGAGGAGAGAACAGCTAGGCCGCGAGGCAGCCGCAGTTACCGAACCCCAACAGTCCTACAGGGGGAGCTGGGCCTACTGGCACTACAGAACCAGCCTTGACTACCAGTTCACGCAGCCCACATAGGAAGCTCCTAAACTGGAGGCACCCTGGAGTTGGCTAACCCGACCGCACCACGACGGGGCAAGCATAGGCGTCTCAGCGAGCTTGACACAACCCGGAAACAGCTGACGGTGCTGAAACCAGGCTTGGCATGAGGGAGTACCTGTGACAAGAACACTGCCGAGAACCAGCTGGCGGTGCTGGAACCCAGATGCGTTGCCCCAGTGTGCAAGAGCCAATGGCACGACCGAGGACCAGCTGGCGGTGCTGGAACCCGGTTACTAAGCTGTAGGTGCCCGCGCTTAAAAGCACTACCAAGGACCGCCTGACGTTGGCGGAACTCGGATACCGAGGAAGAGGCACCTAAGCCAAAGGCTCGGCCCGGAACCAGCTGACGGTGCTGGAACCAGGTGGTGGACCCCAAGGCCCACAGGAGAGGAGAGAACAGCTAGGCCGCGAGGCAGCCGCAGTTACCGAACCCCAACAGTCCTACAGGGGGAGCTGGGCCTACTGGCACTACAGAACCAGCCTTGACTACCAGTTCACGCAGCCCACATAGGAAGCTCCTAAACTGGAGGCACCCTGGAGTTGGCTAACCCGACTGCAACACGACGGGGCAAACATAGGCGTCTCAGCGAGTTTGACACACCCCGGAAACAGCTGACGGTGCTGAAACCAGGTTTGGCACGAGGGAGTACCTGTGACAAAAACTCTGCCGAGAACCAGCTGGCGGTGCTGGAACCCAGATGCGTTGCCCCAGTGTGCAAGAGCCAATGGCACGACCGAGGACCAGCTGGCGGTGCTGGAACACGGTTACTAAGCTGTAGGTGCCCGCGCTTAAAAGCACTACCAAGGACCGCCTGACGTTGGCGGAACTCAGATACCCAGGAGGAGGCAACTAAGCCAAAGGCTCGGCCCGGAACCAGCTGACGGTGCTGGAACCAGGTGGTGGACCCCAAGGCCCACAGGAGAGGAGAGAACAGCTAGGCCGCGAGGCAGCCGCAGTTACCGAACCCCAACAGTCCTACAGGGGGAGCTGGGCCTACTGGCACTACAGAACCAGCCTTGACTACCAGTTCACGCAGCCCACATAGGAAGCTCCTAAACTGGAGGCACCCTGGAGTTGGCTAACCCGACCGCACCACGACGGGGCAAGCATAGGCGTCTCAGCGAGCTTGACACAACCCGGAAACAGCTGACGGTGCTGAAACCAGGCTTGGCACGAGGGAGTACCTGTGACAAGAACACTGCCGAGAACCAGCTGGCGGTGCTGGAAACCAGATGCATTGCCTATTAAAGATTGTCTTCCTAGAGCCCCAACTAGCGGTGTTGGAGCTAAGGGTAAGCAGGGGGAGCAGAGTGTAGGCCGAAGCCTGCACTGGAGGCAGCTTTGTGTCTGCGTTGCGTTTGCAGGACACTTTGCCGGCTACACAGTGGGGGAACAGCTGGCGTTGCTGAACCCCACTAACACAATGGCGTGTGTTTTTCTCTGTGCAGCTAGCACTTGCGGTCAAAAACTAGCGATGTTAGAGCCCGTGTTGAAGCAGGAGGAGGAGGAGCGGAGCAGAGTGTAGGCCGAAGCCTATTTGAACCAATTTCAAAGGAAACCTTTAACCCCCCCTCAGGTGTTACAAAGTACAAGAGACACACCTTGTGCAGTATTAATGCTGCACAAGTGAAAGGTTGCTCTATTAATTTGTCTACTTGCACACGCTGAATGAAAGACGTACACAATTTAGCCCATTCTACAGTCAAACTGTAGTGGATGCGTGACTTGGCTTTTTAAGGAGACGCAGCACAGGTGTCCCAAATAATGCCTTGGTGCTTGGCGCAGCTTCCTGAGCATTGTTATTTGCTGTACAGGAGTCTGCGCTCTTGTGTTATCCCTTGGCAATGCCCTGTTAGAGCTGCCCGTCTTATGACCTCATTTCATGTTGGCCGGTGCGGTTAACGATGGCCATAAATCCCAGACCCACAGTGCCTTTTCATAAAGTCACACTGCGGTGCTGTGATTCGTGGCCTTGAGCAATAAATATTTTGGCCGCTCACACACGTCCTTACACCTGCTTCAGACTGGGCGGCTTCTGCTGATCCCTTCTCGCATGCCGCGGCCATGAGGCTGCACAGTCTGAAGAAGGCGGAAGGAGATGAGTTAAGACAGGTGAAGATATGCACTGCTCGTGCCCATCAATCACACCCTCGCAGTCAAAATAAGACAACGAGGAGCATTGTTTCAGGCAGGGCGGACGCACAGGCCCAACAAGCCAACCAATGATGTCAGAAGACGGGAAGCGCTACCAAGGGGGGTGCTGCGTATCATTAGAAAGGAAAGTCACACCTCAGGGACAGTGGAATGGTCTCAATGAGACACATTTTGTACGTTTTGAGTTCCACGTGGGCAAGGACAAAAAGTCAGCCACCTTGTACAAATGCAGCAGTACTGCTGTACAAGGTGGCTGTTATACATAGAAACACCTGGGGGTGGGGGGCAGGCTCCCTTCAATTTCAGTTCATGTGCCTGCGTGGCGTTTGCAGGACACGTTGCCAGCTACACAGCAGGGGAACAGCTGGCGGTGCTGAACCCCACTAACACATTGGCTGGTGTTTTTCTCTGTGCAGCTAGCATGTCCGGGCAGAAACTGGCGTTGTTTGAGCCCACGGTCAGCAGGAGGAGGAGAGGAGCAAAGTGTAGGCCGAAGCCTGCACTGGTGGCAGCTTTTGTTCAGTTGTGCCAGCGTGGCTTTTGCTGGACACGATGCCGACTACACAGCAGGGGAACAGCTGGCGGTGCTGAACCCCACTAACACATTGGCTGGTGTTTTTCTCTGTGCAGCTAGCATGTCCGGGCAGAAACTGGCGTTGTTTGAGCCCAGGGTCAACAGGAGGAGGAGAGGAGCAAAGTGTAGGCCGAAGCCTGCACTGGTGGCAGCTTTTGTTCTGTTGTGCCAGCGTGGCTTGTGCTGGACACGTTGCCGACTACACAGCAGGGGAACAGCTGGCGTTGCTGAACCCCACTAACACATTGACTGGTGTTTTTCTCTGTGCAGCTAGCAGTTCCGGGCAAAAACTAGCGGTGTTTGAGCCCAGGGTCAGCAGGAGGAGTAGAGGAGCAGAGTGTAGGCCGAAGCCTAGTTGAACCAATTTCAAAGGTTACCTTTAACCCCCCCCTCAGGTGTTGCAAGGTACAAGAGCCACACCTTGAACAGCATTAATGATGCACAAGTCAAAGGTTGCTCTATTTAATTTTGCTCCTTGCACACGCTGAATTAAACACGTACACTATTTAGCCCATTATACTGTCAAACAGTAGTGGAGGCGTGACTACTAGTCTTTTTAAGGAGACGCAGCACAGGTGTACAAATTTACACCTAGGTGCTGTGCGCAGATTCCTTACCGTTGTTATTTGCAGTACAGGAAACTGCGCTCTTGTGTTATCCCTTGGCAATACCCTGTTAGTGCAGGCCGTCTCATGACCTCATTTCATGTTGGCCGTTGCGGTTAACGATGGCCATAAATCCCAGACCCACAGTGGCTTTTCCTAAAGTCACACTGCGGTGCTGGGATTCGTGGCCTTGTGCAGTAAATATGTTCGCCGCTCACACATGTCCTTACACCTGCTTCAGACTGGGCGGCCTCAGCTGATCCCTTATCGCATGCCGCGGCCATGAGGCCGCACAGTCAGAAGAAGGCGGAAGGAGGGGAGTGAAGACAGGGGAACATATGCACTGCTCGTGCCCATCAATCACACCCTCGCAGTCAAAATATATGAGACAACGGGGGGCGTTGTGTCGGGCAGGGGGGACGCACAGGCACAGCCAGCCAACCAATGATGTCAGGAGACGGGCAGCGCTAACAATGGGGGTGCTGCGTGTCATTAAAAAGGAAAGTCACACCTCAGGGACATTGTAATGGTCTGTAATGAGACACATTTTGTACTTGTTGAGTTCCACGTGTGCAAGGAGAAAAAGTCAGCCACCTTGTACAAATGCAGCAGTACTGCTGTACAAGGTGGCTGTTATACATAGAAACACCTGGGGGTTGGGGGGCAGGCTCCCTTCAATTTCAGTTCATGTGCCTGCGTGACGTTTGCAGGACACGTTGCCAGCTACACAGCAGGGGAACAGCTGGCGGTGCTGAACCCCACTAACACATTGGCTGGTGTTTTTCTCTGTGCAGTTAGCATGTCCGGGCAGAAACTGGCGTTGTTTGAGCCCAGGGTCAGCAGGAGGAGGAGAGGAGCAAAGTGTAGGCCGAAGCCTGCACTGGTGGCAGCTTTTGGTCAGTTGTGCCAGCGTGGCTTGTGCTGGACACGATGCCGACTACACAGCAGGGGAACAGCTGGCGGTGCTGAACCCCACTAACACATTGACTGGTGTTTTTCTCTGTTCAGCTAGCATGTCCGGGCAGAAACTGGCGGTGTTTGAGCCCGGAGTCAGCAGGAGGAGGAGAGGAGCAGAGTGTAGGCCGAAGCCTGCACTGGTGGCAGCTTTTGGTCGGTTGTGCCAGCGTGGCTTGTGCTGGACACGATGCCAACTACACAGCAGGGGAACAGCTGGCGGTGCTGAACCCCACGAACACATTGACTGGTGTTTTTCTCTGTGCAGCTAGCAGTTCCGGGCAGAAACTAGCGCTGTTTGAGCCCAGGGTCAGCAGGAGGAGTAGAGGAGCAGAGTGTAGGCCGAAGCCTAGTTGAACCAATTTCAAAGGTTACCTTTAACCCCCCCTCAGGTGTTGCAAGGTACAAGAGCCACACCTTGAACAGCATTAATGATGCACAAGTCAAAGGTTGCTCTATTTAATTTTGCTCCTTGCACACGCTGAATTAAACACGTACACTATTTAGCCCATTATACTGTAAAACAGTAGTGGAGGCGTGACTACTAGTCTTTTTAAGGAGACGCAGCACAGGTGTACAAATTTACACCTAGGTGCTGTGCGCAGATTCCTTACCGTTGTTATTTGCAGTACAGGAAACTGCGCTCTTGTGTTATCCCTTGGCAATACCCTGTTAGTGCAGGCCGTCTCATGACCTCATTTCATGTTGGCCGTTGCGGTTAACGATGGCCATAAATCCCAGACCCACAGTGGCTTTTCCTAAAGTCACACTGCGGTGCTGGGATTCGTGGCCTTGTGCAGTAAATATGTTCGCCGCTCACACATGTCCTTACACCTGCTTCAGACTGGGCGGCCTCAGCTGATCCCTTATCGCATGCTGCGGCCATGAGGCCGCACAGTCAGAAGAAGGCGGAAGGAGGGGAGTGAAGACAGGGGAACATATGCACTGCTCGTGCCCATCAATCACACCCTCGCAGTCAAAATATATGAGACAACGGGGGGCGTTGTGTCGGGCAGGGGGGACGCACAGGCACAGCCAGCCAACCAATGATGTCAGGAGACGGGCAGCGCTAACAATGGGGGTGCTGCGTGTCATTAAAAAGGAAAGTCACACCTCAGGGACATTGTAATGGTCTGTAATGAGACACATTTTGTACTTGTTGAGTTCCACGTGTGCAAGGAGAAAAAGTCAGCCACCTTGTACAAATGCAGCAGTACTGCTGTACAAGGTGGCTGTTATACATAGAAACACCTGGGGGGGTGGGGGGCAGGCTCCCTTCAATTTCAGTTCATGTGCCTGCGTGGCGTTTGCAGGACACGTTGCCAGCTACACAGCAGGGGAACAGCTGGCGGTGCTGAACCCCACTAACACATTGGCTGGTGTTTTTCTCTGTGCAGCTAGCATGTCCGGGCAGAAACTGGCGTTGTTTGAGCCCAGGGTCAGCAGGAGGAAAAGAGGAGCAAAGTGTAGGCCGAAGCCTGCACTGGTGGCAGCTTTTGGTCAGTTGTGCCAGCGTGGCTTGTGCTGGACACGATGCCGACTACACAGCAGGGGAACAGCTGGCGGTGCTGAACCCCACTAACACATTGGCTGGTGTTTTTCTCTGTGCAGCTAGCATGTCCGGGCAGAAACTGGCGTTGTTTGAGCCCAGGGTCAGCAGGAGGAGGAGAGGAGCAAAGTGTAGGCCGAAGCCTGCACTGGTGGCAGCTTTTGGTCAGTTGTGCCAGCGTGGCTTGTGCTGGACACGATGCCGACTACACAGCAGGGGAACAGCTGGCGGTGCTGAACCCCACTAACACATTGGCTGGTGTTTTTCTCTGTGTAGCTAGCATGTCCGGGCAGAAACTGGCGTTGTTTGAGCCCAGGGTCAGCAGGAGGAGGAGAGGAGCAGAGTGTAGGCCGAAGCCTAGTTGAACCAATTTCAAAGGTTACCTTTAACCCCTCCCTCAGGTGTTGCAAGGTACAAGAGCCACACCTTGAACAGCATTAATGATGCACAAGTCAAAGGTTGCTCTATTTAATTTTGCTCCTTGCACACGCTGAATAAAACACGTACACTATTTAGCCCATTATACTGTCAAACAGTAGTGGAGGCGTGACTACTAGTCTTTTTAAGGAGATGCAGCACAGGTGTCAAAATTTACACCTAGCTGCTGTGCGCAGATTCCTGAGCGTTGTTATTTGCTGTACAGGAGTCTGCGCTATTGGGATCCCTTGGCCATGCGCTGTGAGCGCTTCCTGTCTTCTGACCTCATTTAATGTCGGCCGTTACGGTTAGCGATGGACATGAATCCCAGACCCACAGTGTGTTTTCAAAAAATCACACTGCGTGGCTGGGATTCGTGGCCTTGTTCAGTAAATATGTTTGACGCTCACACATGTCCTTACACCTGCTTCAGACTGGGCGGCCTCATCTGATCCCTTATCGCCTGCCGCGGCCATGAGGACACCCAGTCTGAAGAAGGCGGAAGGAGATGAGTGAACACAGGCAAACATATGCACTGCACATGCCCATCAATCACACCCTCGCTGTTCAAAAAAATAAGACACCGAGGGGCGTTGTTTCGAGCAGGGCAGACGCACAGGCGCAGCCAGCTAACCAATGATGTCAAAAGACGGGCAGCGCTAACAAGGGTGGTGCTGCGTATCATTAGAAAGGAAAGTCACACCTCAGGGACAGTGGAATGGTCTCAATGAGACACATTTTGTACGTGTTGAGTTCCACGTGGGCAAGGAGAAAAAGTCAGCCACCTTGTACAAATGCAGCAGTACTGCTGTACAAGGTGGCTGTTTTACATAGAAACACCTGGGGGTGGGGGGCAGGCTCCCTTCAATTTCAGTTCATGTGCCTGCGTGGCGTTTGCAGGTCACGTTGCAAGCTACACAGCAGGGGAACAGCTGGCGGTGCTAAACCCCACTGACACATTGACTGGTGTTTTTCTCTGTGCAGCTCGCATGTCCGGGCAAAAACTGGCGGTGTTAGAGCCCAGGGTCAGCAGGAGGAGGAGAGGAGCAATGTGTAGGCCGAAGCCTGCACTGGTGGCAGCTTTTGGTCAGTTGTGCCAGCGTGGCTTGTGCTGGACACGATGCCGACTACACAGCAGGGGAACAGCTGGCGGTGCTGAACCCCACTAACACATTGGCTGGTGTTTTTCTCTGTGCAGCTAGCACTTCCGGGCAGAAACTGGCGGTGTTTGAGCCCAGGGTCAGCAGGAGGAGGAGAGGAGCAGAGTGTAGGCCGAAGCCTGCACTGGTGGCAGCTTTTGGTCAGTTGTGCCAGCGTGGCTTGTGCTGGACACGATGCCGACTACACAGCAGGGGAACAGCTGGCGGTGCTGAACCTCACTAACACATTGACTGGTGTTTTTCTCTGTGCAGCTAGCAGTTCCGGGGAAAAACTAGCGGTGTTTGAGCCCAGGGTCAGCAGGAGAGGAGCAGAGTGTAGGCCGAAGCCTAGTTGAACCAATTTCAAAGGTTACCTTTAACCCCCCTCAGGTGTTGCAAGGTACAAGAGCCACACCTTGTGCAGCATTAATGCTGCACAAGTAAAAGGTTGCTCTATTTGTTTTGCTCCTTGCACACGCTGACTAAAACACGTACACTATTTAGCCCATTATACTGTCAAACAGTAGTGGAGGCGTGACTACTAGTCTTTTTAAGGAGATGCAGCACAGGTGTCAAAATTTACACCTAGCTGCTGTGCGCAGATTCCTGAGCGTTGTTATTTGCTGTACAGGAGTCTGCGCTATTGGGATCCCTTGGCCATGCGCTGTGAGCGCTTCCTGTCTTCTGACCTCATTTAATGTCGGCCGTTACGGTTAGCGATGGACATGAATCCCAGACCCACAGTGTGTTTTCAAAAAATCACACTGCGTGGCTGGGATTCGTGGCTTTGTTCAGTAAATATGTTTGACGCTCACACATGTCCTTACACCTGCTTCAGACTGGGCGGCCTCATCTGATCCCTTATCGCCTGCCGCGGCCATGAGGACACCCAGTCTGAAGAAGGCGGAAGGAGATGAGTGAACACAGGCAAACATATGCACTGCACATGCCCATCAATCACACCCTCGCTGTTCAAAAAAATAAGACACCGAGGGGCGTTGTTTCGAGCAGGGCAGACGCACAGGCGCAGCCAGCTAACCAATGATGTCAAAAGACGGGCAGCGCTAACAAGGGTGGTGCTGCGTATCATTAGAAAGGAAAGTCACACCTCAGGGACAGTGGAATAGTCTCAATGAGACACATTTTGTACGTGTTGAGTTCCACGTGGGCAAGGAGAAAAAGTCAGCCACCTTGTACAAATGCAGCAGTACTGCTGTACAAGGTGGCTGTTTTACATAGAAACACCTGGGGGTGGGGGGCAGGCTCCCTTCAATTTCAGTTCATGTGCCTGCGTGGCGTTTGCAGGTCACGTTGCAAGCTACACAGCAGGGGAACAGCTGGCGGTGCTAAACCCCACTGACACATTGACTGGTGTTTTTCTCTGTGCAGCTCGCATGTCCGGGCAAAAACTGGCGGTGTTAGAGCCCAGGGTCAGCAGGAGGAGGAGAGGAGCAATGTGTAGGCCGAAGCTTGCACTGGTGGCAGCTTTTGGTCAGTTGTGCCAGCGTGGCTTGTGCTGGACACGATGCCGGCTACACAGCGGGGGAACAGCTGGCGGTGCTGAACTTCACTAACACATTGGCTGGTGTTTTTCTCTGTGCAGCTAGCACTTCCGGGCAGAAACTGGCGGTGTTTGAGCCCAGGGTCAGCAGGAGGAGGAGAGGAGCAGAGTGTAGGCCGAAGCCTGCACTGGTGGCAGCTTTTGGTCAGTTGTGCCAGCGTGGCTTGTGCTGGACACGATGCCGACTACACAGCAGGGGAACAGCTGGCGGTGCTGAACCTCACTAACACATTGACTGGTGTTTTTCTCTGTGCAGCTAGCAGTTCCGGGGAAAAACTAGCGGTGTTTGAGCCCAGGGTCAGCAGGAGATGAGCAGAGTGTAGGCCGAAGCCTAGTTGAACCAATTTCAAAGGTTACCTTTAACCCCCCTCAGGTGTTGCAAGGTACAAGAGCCACACCTTGTGCAGCATTAATGCTGCACAAGTAAAAGGTTGCTCTATTTGTTTTGCTCCTTGCACACACTGACTAAAACACGTACACTATTTAGCCCATTATACTGTCAAACAGTTGTGGAGGCGTGACTTGTCTTTTTAAGGAGACGCAGCACAGGTGTCAAAATTTGCACCTAGGTACTGGGCGCAGATTCCTGAGCGTTGTTATTTGCTGTACAGGAGTCTGCGCTATTGTGATCCCTTGGCCATGCGCTGTGAGCGCTTCCTGTCTTCTGACCTCATTTCATTTCGGCCGTTGCGGTTAGCGATGGACATGAATCCCAGACCCAGAGTGTGTTTTCAAAAAATCACACTGCGTGGCTGGGATTCGTGGCCTTGTGCAGTAAATAGGTTTGCCGCTTACACATGTCCTTACACCTGCTCCAGACTGGGCGGCCTCAGCTGATCCCTTATCGCCTACCACGGCCAGGAGGCCGCACAGTCTGAAGAAGGCGGAAGGAGATGAGTTAAGACAGGCGAACATATGCACTGCTCGTGCCCATAAACCACACCCTCGCTGACAAAATAAATATGACAACGAGGGGCGTTGTTTCTAGCAGGGCGGATGCACAGGCGCAGCCAGCTAACCATGATGACAAAAGACGGGAAACGCTACCAAGGGGGGTGCTGCGTATCATTAGAAAGGAAAGTCACACCTCAGGGACAGTGGAATGGTCTCAATGAGACACATTTTGTACGTGTTGAGTTCCACGTGGGCAAGGAGAAAAAGTCAGCCACCTTGTACAAATGCAGCAGTACTGCTGTACTAGGTGGCTGTTATACATAGAAACACCTGGGGGGGTGGGGCCAGGTTCCCTTTAATTTCAGTTCATGTGCCTGCGTGGCGTTTGCAGGTCACGTTGCCGGCTACACAGCAGGGGAACAGCTGGCGTTGCTGAACCCCACTAACACATTGGCTGGTGTTTTTCTCTGTGCAGCTAGCACTTCCGGGCAAAAACTAGCGGTGTTTGAGCCCAGGGTCAGCAGGAGGAGGAGAGGAGCAGAGTGTAGGCTGAAGCCTGCACTGGTGGCAGCTTTTGTTCTGTTGTGCCAGCGTGGCTTGTGCTGGACACGTTGCCGACTACACAGCAGGGGAACAGCTGGCGGTGCTGAACCCCACTGACACATCACCTAGTGTTTTTTCTGTGTAGACAACACTTCCAGGTGGCAACTGACAGTGTTGAAACCCAGGGAATCAAAGAGGAGCAGAGTGTAGGCCGAAGCCTGCAGTGGAGCAAGTTGAAAGAGAACCTTTAACCCCCCCCCCAGGCATTTGTTGCTGAAAGAGCCATCTTGTACAGCAGTAATACTGCACATGGAAAATAGTGGCTCCGAAAATTATGCTCCTTGCAAACGCTGAAGTACACACTCATATAATGTGTCCCCTCACACCGTCAAACCATCCCGGAAGTGGGACTTTCCTTTGTAATGTGACACAGCACAGCCGTCATTCCAACCCCCTTGGTGCCGGGCGCCACCTCCTCAACGTTGTTTGGTTCTGTCACGGAGCCCGCGCTGTAATGTTATCCCTTGGCCATGCACAGTTAGCGGTGCCCGTCTTCTGACATCATGTAGGTGTCAGGCTGGCAGTGCCTGTGCGTCCAAGCTGCCCGAGATCCAACCTTGCAGTGTCATCTAATGTAGTCCCACTGCGGGCCAGGGATCCATGGGCATGCGCAGTGCATATCATCGCCTCTCACTCACCTCCTTCCTGCTTCTTCAGACTGTGCGGCGTCACGGCCGTGGCATGCTATTAGGGATCAGCTGACGCCGCCTAGTCTGAAGAAGCGTGAAGAAGGGGAGTGAGAGGCTAGTATATGCACTGCGCATGGCCATGGATACCAGGCCCACTGTGGGATCACATTAGACGACACTGCGAGGTGTGATTTCGGGCAGCGTGGACGCACAGGCGCAGCCAGGACGACAACAAATGATGTCAGAGGACGGGCAGCGCAAACTGTGCATGGCCAAGGGATAAC
Source organism: Ranitomeya imitator (assembly GCF_032444005.1). NCBI lineage: Eukaryota > Metazoa > Chordata > Amphibia > Anura > Dendrobatidae > Ranitomeya > Ranitomeya imitator. The sequence goes on from NC_091286.1 coordinate 668,223,469, forward strand.
ATAACAGCGCAGGGTCCATGACGGAATCAAACAACGCTAAGGAGGCAGCGCACGGTGCCAAGGGGTAGCAATGACGGCTGTGCTGCGTCACATTACAAAGGAACGTCCCACCTCCGGGACGGTTGGACGGTGTGAGGGGACACATTACATGAGTGTGTAGTTCAGCGTTTGCAAGGAGCATAATTTCAAGAGCGACCTTTCCCTTGTGCAGTATTAGTGCTGCACATGGTGGCTCTTTCAGTAACAAACGCCTAGGGGGGGGGGGACAGGTCCCCTTACATTTTAGTTGTGCCAGCGTGGCGGTCGCATGACATGTTGCCGGATACACAGCTGGGGACCAGCTGACATTACTGAACCCCAATAACAGAGGAGCGACTGTTGACTGTGCACACAGCACTTCCAGGCACCAACTGGCGGTGTTAGAGCCCAGGGACAGCAGGAGGAGCAGATTGGAGGTATTGCCGCACACACAGCTGGGGATCAGCTGACGTTACTGAACCCCAATAACAGAGGAGCGACTGTTGACTGTGCACACAGCACTTCCAGGCACCAACTGGCGGTGTTAGAGCCCAGGGACAGCAGGAGGAGCAGATTGGAGGTATTGCCGCACACACAGCTGGGGATCAGCTGACGTTACTGAACCCCAATAACAGAGGAGCGACTGTTGACTGTGCACACAGCACTTCCAGGCACCAACTGGCGGTGTTAGAGCCCAGGGACAGCAGGAGGAGCAGAGGAACAGAGTGTAGGCCGAAGCCTGATTGGAGCAAGTTGAAAGGAAACCTTTAACCCCCCCCCCAAGACGTTTGTAGCTGAAAGAGCCATCTTGTGCAGCACTAAGGATGCAAAAGGAAAAGGTTGCTCTTTCAATTATGCTCCTTGCAAACACCGAAGTAAACACTAAAAATGTGTCCCTTTATACCGCTTCCTATTGAAGCGAATGTGATCTGAGCTGATATTGCTGATTGGTTGTCAGATCACAATCAATCTGATGCTGATGGTTAGAGGTGGTGTGAATCGGTTCTCCGTACTCAGTCCAGCGGCCACTTCAGTAATCTGCAGGCGTCGGTCGGGAGCTCCAAGGAACGTCTCCTACCTTCCAGCATCCACCGATCTAGCGCGACATCACATGTACAGCACGCTGCAACGATGACGTCTCACCGGTGAATGAAAACGGGAGTCGTGAATGCTGGAAGAAGGTAAGAGACTGTTATCGGGGTCTCCCTCTGGCGGTGGCAGGTTACTGATGTGGAGGCTTCAGGGGGCACAACTCTAGTAATGACCTAAGGTCGGCCAGCGACACCACAGTCCTGGGGGCTCCCTCTGGCGGAGGCAGGTTACTGATGTGGCGGCTTAATTGGACACAGCTCTACTAGTGACCTAAGGTCGGCCATCGACACCACAGTCCTGGGGGCTCCCTCTGGCGGTGGCAGGTTACTGATGTGGAGGCTACAAGGGGCACAACTCTAGTAATGACCTAAGGTCGGCCATCGACACCATAGTCCTTGGGGCTCCCTCTGGCGGTGGCAGGTTACTGATGTGGAGGCTTCAAGGGGCACAACTCTAGTAATGACCTAAGGTCGGCCATCGACACCACAGTCCTGGGGGCTCCCTCTGGCGGAGGCAGGTTACTGATGTGGCGGCTTAATTGGAGACTACTCTCTTAATGACATACTGATAGGGAATTTAGATTGTGAGCCCCATCGGGGACAGTGATGATAATGTGTGCAAAATGTAAAGCGCTGCGGAATATGTTAGCGCTATATAAAAATAAAGATTATTATTTATTATTATTAAACCGTTCCGGAGGTGCGAATTTCCTTCGTAATGGGACACAGCACAGCTGTCATTCCTATCCCCTTGATGCCGTGCGCTGCCTCCTCAGCGTTGTTTTAAGCTGTCACGGAGCCTGCGCTGTTCTGTTAGCCCTTGGCCATGCCCAATTAGCGCTGCCTGTCTTCTGACATAATTTGGTGTCAGGCTGTCAGTGCCTGTGCGTCCACGCTGCTCCAGATCCCACCTCGCAGTCTCGTCTAACGTAATCCCACTGCGGGCCTTGGAACCATGGGCATGCACAGTGCATAACCTCTACTCTCACTCCCCTCCTTCCCTCCTCTTCAGACTGTGCGGTGTCACGGCCGTGGCATGCTAGGGATCAGCTGACGGCGCACAGTCTAAAGAAGGCGGAGGGAAATGAGCGAGAGCCCGAGGGGAAGATATGCACTGCGCATGCCCATGGATCCCAGGCCCGCAGTGTGACTCAATCAGAAGACACTGCGAGGAGGGATCTCGGGCAGCGCGGCCGCACAGGCGCAGCCAGCCTGACACCAAATTATGTCAGAAGACAGGCAGCGCAAATAGGGCATGCCCAAGGGATAACAGAACAGCGCAGGCTCCGTGACAGCTTAAAACAACGCTGAGGAGGCAGCGCATGGCACCAAGGGGGTAGGAATGACGGCTGTGCTGCGTCACATTACGAAGGAAAGTCCCAGCTCCGGGACGGTATAACGGTATCAGTGAACACATTTTATAAGTGTTAAGTTCTGCGTGTGCAAAGAGCTAAAAAAAAAGAGCTACCTTTTCCTTGTGCAGCATTACTGCTGCACAAGATGGCTCTTTCAGTAACAAACGACGGGGGGGGGGGACAGGTTCCCTTACATTTAGGTTGTTGTGCCAGCGTGGCGGTCGCAGGACACATTGCCGGCTACTCAGCTGGGGATCAGCTGACGTTACTGAAACCCAATAACACTGGGTCGTATGTTTTTACTGTGCAGCCTGCACTTCTGAGCCGCAACTGGCGGTGTTGGAGCCCAGGAATAGCAGTTCAGGTGGTAGAAAGATGAACACAGCAGGAGACCTGGATGACACCCAATTACTTAATCAGGCAGATGAGTGGCAAATTCCTGCGAGATCCAGGCCTGGTTCATTTTCAGGAAAGTAAGCCGGTCAACGTTATCGGAGGATAGTCGCATGCGACGGTCTGTTAGTACACCACCTGCGGCACTAAAGACACGTTCCGATAAGACACTAGCCGCAGGGCAAGCCAGCACCTCCAATGCATACTGGCTTAGCTCTGGCCATGTATCCAGCTTAGAGACCCAAAACTTGAACAGGGAAGAGCCGTCTGGGAGTACAGTAAGAGGGCAAACCATGTAGTCTGTCACCATCTGACGGAACCGTTGCCTCCTGCTGACTGGAGCCGCCGGTAATGGTGTAGACATTTGGGGCGGGCACACAAAAGTGTGCCAGAGTTGTGCCATACTGGGCTTGCCTTGGGCAGAGGCACTGCTTCTGCTCCCTCTTTGGGCAGAGCCTCCCCCACTGCCTCGATGCACTGAGCTGCTTTGTAAAGCACTAGCAGCACTCCTCTCAGTTGGACAGGAGAAGATGATGGAATTCACCAGTGTGTCGTGGTACTCCCGCAATTTACGCTCCCGGGTCAACGCAGGGATGAGGTTTTGGACGTTGTCCCGGTAGCGAGGATCGAGGAGGGTTAACACCCAATAATCAGGCATGTTGAGAATGTGGTCGATGCGGCGGTCGTTTCTCAGGCACTGCAGCATGAAATCCACCATGTGCTGCAGAGTGCCAACTGGCCCAGAAACGCTGTCCCCTGCTTGAGACATGATCTCTGCCCGCTCGTCATCACCCCACCCTTGCTGTACACACTGACCACTGGACAATTGTGTCGCTCCCTCCTCTGGACGGAGCTCTTCCTCCTCCATTGACTCCTCCTCATCCTCCTCACAAATTGGCCCCTGCGTACCCCTTTGTGAGGAACCACGTGGCACTGACTCTCCAGAAGCTGATGGAAAAGGTGACTCCTCATCCTCCACCTCTTCCACCACATCATCCCTTAACCCTTGCAAAGTTTGCTGAAGCAGGCAGATAAGGGGGACAGTCATGCTAACTAGTGCATCATCTGCACTTGCCATCCGCGTGGAATAATCAAAAGGACGCAAAACCTGGCAGACGTCCTTCATAGTGGCCCACTCTGTGGTTGTGAAGTCTGATCGGCGCTGACTGCGACTTCTTTGCGCCTGATGCAGCTGGTACTCCATAACTGCTTGCTGCTGCTCACACAACCGCTCCAACATATGTAACATGGAATTCCACCGGGTAGGTAGGTCACATATGATGTGGTGTTCCGGAAGGCGGAATCGGCGCTGCAGAGCAGCAATGCGGGATCTGGCCAAGCTGGAACGCCGCAAGTGAGCACACTCTAGGCGGACCTTGTGCAGCAGGGCATCAAGATCCGGATAGTCCCTCAGAAAACTCTGCACAACCAAATTGAGCACATGTGCCAGACATGGGATGTGAGTGAGGTTGCCAAGGGCCAAAGCTGCCACCAGATTTCGGCCATTGTCACACACTACCATGCCTGGCTGGAGATTCGCTGGCAGTAACCACACATCGCTCTCCTGCTTGATGGCATTCCAGAGCTCCTGCGCTGTGTGGCTTCGATGCCCCAATGAAACTAGTTTCAAGACGGCCTGCTGAAGTTTGGCCACGGCTGTGCTCATGTCGGTCATAGGTAAACGTTCACGGGTCCATGTGGAGGTGGACTGTGACGGATCCTGCAGAGAGGAATCAGAGGAACTGGTGTAAGAGGAGGAGTCGACGCGTACAGACTGGATTCCTGCAATCCTTGGAGTGGGCAGGACACGTCCTGCGCCACTCGCACGATCTGTACCTGGCTCAACAACATTAACCCAATGGGCAGTGAGGGAAACATATCGCCCCTGTCCATGCTGACTGGTCCACGCATCGGTGGTGAGGTGGACCTTGCTACTGACGGCGTTCAGTAGTGCATGTTTTATGTTTGCCTCAACATGCCTGTGCAGGGCAGGGACAGCCTGCCTGCTGAAGTAAAAGCGGCTGGGCACCTTGTACTGTGGGACTGCCAATGCCATCAAGTCACGGAAGCTGTCAGTCTCCACCAGCCTGAACGAGAGCATTTCCAGGGACAACAGTTTGGCAATGCCTGCATTCAGAGCCTGTGCTCACCCCCGAGGTTGGCCGAGAATGCCCGCCTTTTCTCCCATGCCTGGACTACCGATGGCTGTAGAGTAGACTGGGAGTGTGAGGATGACTGGGAAGGTGGTGCTGTGGGTGGAATTACACTAGGTCTCTGGACAACAGTGGAGGAAGAGGCAACACGAGATGAAGAGGTGGTAGCTGCCGCTGTTGGTTGGCCTACGTCTTCACTGTGTTTCTGTAACTCCACCGCGTGCCTGTTCCGCACATGTTTCCACATATTTGTGGTATTGAGGTTGCTGACACTTTTACCTCTTTTTACTTTCTGATGACACAGCTTGCATTTGACAAAACAAATGTCATCTGCAACTGTGTCAAAAAAGGACCAGGCACTGCAAGTCTTGGGAGCGCCCTTTTTGGCTTTGGAAAGAGACAGGCTCCTAACGGGTGCCAAAGTGGAGGCTACAGGCTCCGCAGTCTTCCCCCTCCCTCTCCCTCTTTGGCCCGTAAGGGGAAGCTCTTCCTCAGAGCTGCTCCCACCACCTTCCTGTTCCTCACGCCACGATGGGTCAAGGACCTCATCATCTCCACTACCCTCTGCCACCAACTGCTCCTCCTGGGTAGTCTCGGCAGCACAGTACGCATCAGAAAGCGGCACCTGAGTTTCATCATCAGATGCGCACTGCGCTGTGGTCACCGGAGGCACTGGCCCACCTGCCTCTTCAGAGTCAGAGAGATAAAGCTTTTGGGCATCACTGCACACTGCCTCTTCTTCCATTTCTCCAATGCTGCTTGGCTGGCCCCCTGTTTCCAAGCCAAGAGATTCAGAGAACAGAAGTAGAGACGGCTCCTGTCCTGGGTTCTCTGACTGCCTGGCCAATTTGGCAGGTGGTGAAGAGACAGATGGCTGCTCTCCAGTGCTCTGTGCCTGAGAGGATGTGGCACTAACTGAAGTCGATACCGAGGCGTTAGCTGCCATCCACCCGACAACGGCTTCAATTTGGTCTTCACGTAGCAGCGGTGCACGGCGCTCTCCGACAAAGCTGCGCATGAAGGACTGTTCCCTGCTGAAACTGAGTGACAACGAGTCACCGGCGCCCGCAGCAGGCACAGAATCACCACGTCCTCTCCCTGCTCCTCTCCCTGCTCCGCGCCCACGCCCACGTGCCTTACTCCCTGCCCTCTTCATCTTGGTTGACAGATAAAGAGAAGCAGAAAAGTACTAAGGCCTTAGTGTGCTTATTCCTGAAATGCTCCTCCTAACAGGTGTAAGAAACACTAATGTTGTAAATTGTGGACTAAACTTTATTATTTTTCAAATGTGGCCTACACAAGTGTTAAGTTGTGTTTGGTGAACTTAACTTTTTTTTTGGTGCAGATCGGGCTACAGAGCTAGTTTAACCCTTATCCGGCTGAATAGGTACAATTGTAACTATTCCGTTTTAAAATTGCAATAACTTTTTTTTGAAAAGACGTAGAGGGCTGAAATTTCGTGACATCTCTACATTTTTGGTCCAGAATATATTGGCCAAATTTCAATAAAATATCTCCACCCGCTTCCGAGATAAGGGGTCGAGATCTTTTTGCATCCATAACAAGCTGCATAGGTACAAATGTACCTCATATATTTTGAATGAAGATAATGCAAGGGAAAAAGCATAAATTTTTTTTTAATGATAATGCTATTTAACTATTATAAACAAGTAAAAAACTGTTCATTTACATTATAAAAGAAAATGTAAGAAACTTTTTTTTATTGATTTTCTTTGCAAGTAATGCATGTTGGCTTTGCTACAGAGTGTTCATCGCAAATGGGTTTCACACAAACCACACAAGACTTTCTAGTCTTGCGTTGTTTTCGCCTCAGGTCTCTGCAGACATAGCAACTACCAACAACAGGGGAGGGTCCACGACTACCATGAGGTATTTTGGGGCCAGCTGCTGGCTGCGATGCTACCACAATGCATCGTCCAAGCACCATTTCTACTGCACCTCGAAGAAAATGGTTTCTCATTATCATTTTGTTTGTACTACGATCTTCAATTGCAATCATACACAGCTGATTTGCGAGATCTTTCAGGAACTTTCTTCGTTGATCCTTTGCCCTGAAGCTTGGATTGTGTTCTCTGTAGATGATGTAGGATGCTAACCCACTGACATCAATCATATTGTAGAAAAATGCCAAAGTCCAACGTGATGTTCGTCGTTTCACAGTGTACTCTCCCAACATTTTATCCATAACATCAACGCCACCTTTTGTTATGTTGTAGTATTTTATTATCTCTGGCTTGGCTGCTAGTGTCTCTTCAACTTCTCCCGTCATGTGCATAGATGATAGAAGCACGACTGATTTGTTCTTCTTTGGTACATATGAACAGACTGTTGCATCATGATTGTAGGCAAAATTTGTCGAGTATACAGGCCTTTCTTTGGCAGGCTGCATGTTGTTAGGTAGGAACCTTTTGTTTTTTCTCACTGTACCAACTAGTGTCATGTTCCAGGAGTTCAATACCTTAGCTAGTTCCATGGTTGTAAAGAAGTTATCGGTGGTGACATTTCTTCCAGAGCCTTTATACGAGCTCACTAGGTCCAATACTGTTCGTTCTCCAATGTTTACTTGTCGAGGACCATCAGTTGGTTTCCCAGTGTAGAGCTGACCTTGTAAAGGGTAGGCATTTGATGAGTCACAAGCCCAGAAAATCTTTATGCCATATTTAGCTGGTTTTGAAGGTATATACTGGGTAAATTTAGTATGACCTCTAAATGGAAATAATTGCTCGTCGACGGTGATACAATGATATGGCTTGTAGGCTCTCTCCAGATTACTGTTCAGCATTGTCCAGATGTCCCGTATTGGTGCAGCTTTATCTGTTTGCACACGTTCTGCACGTGTATTTTCGTTGTCAAACCTGATAAATCTGAGTATCATCTTGAAGCGGTCACGAGACATGGCTGCACGTATAAGAGGCAGAGCAGCAACATTCCACATTTCCTCCAGATTCTCTTTGTTGGCTCTGTGCACACCAGCAGCAATCAGTATGCCCAAAAATGCATGAAGTTCAGTTTCAGTAAATTGCTTGAATGTTTTTTGTGGTGGCCGTTTGGAAGAATCAGGAAAACGTTGTACCAGTTCGTTGTTGTAAGCATCACAAACTCTCTTGGCCTTTCGATTCGTTTCCCGTAATATGATGTCACACATCTCGGGAGTCATGATGGACTTGAATAGCTCTTTTGCTGTATATAGGTTGCTGATTGCTGCAGGGCCACCTCTTTGTCGTAGGACATTACGAGATTTTGTTTGTGCATTTGGCAGTGGATTACTGCACCATTGAGTTTCATCCTTAGCAGTCCAAATGTCGCCTGCACTTTGAGGCACAGAATCATCCTCAACACTTTCGTCTGATTCGTATTCATTTTCATGCTCTATGACCATTTCTTGTTCAATGTCTGAATCTTCTTCAGTAACATCCACTTGTGGTACATAGTTTTCATCATCAGATGGAACATATGGTTCATCCTCATGCTCAGAATCAGATTCTTCTAGCATTCGCATTATTTCGTCAGACGTAAATCTGTAAATATGAAAAAATGTAAAATAAATAATTTTCCGAAATACTACATTATTGGCTTTTCACAAAATTATACTAACCTGCAAACACGTTTTCTTGGATTATGGCGGAAACTAGATCCAGCATTACTATCACTCATGATGACTTGCTAGATGAATTTTGGCTTCGTATTTTGTGCTGAATATAAATAAAACATCGTAAAACAATATGTAGATACTAATTATTATCCATTTTTCGTATAAAAATTATACCTATAGTGATAAGTTTCATACAAAATATATGTAAGCCAAGTCCAGGCTGAAAGACAATTTGACTGTTCTGTCCCCACATAATGAGAATAAAGGTATAACTGGCTGTTAGATGCTGTGAGACTTTCCTACCTTCGTTTCCAAGAAATTGAAGACTTCACAAGCCTAGAAATGTGTGCTCACAGCAATGAGATGAACAGCAAAATGGCTAATGAGAGGAGGGAGGCAGGAAGACAAGTAGAAGCCACTCCCAGTTTGAATTAACTTAATTGACAGCAACATAAGTGACCAGTAACAACACTGAACAATAGATATCAGCATAACATTTGTAGCTGAATGAACTTTAGTTTCTGAAACCAAGTAAAGTCTTCCCACAGTGGAGGTATATGTGAAGGTACAATTGTACCTATGCAGCCTGTTAAGGTTGTAAAATTATGCAGCCTGACAAGGGTTAAATCATACGGAGACCGTGTAGACAGCCGTAAACGGCGCTGCAAGGCCAAAAAACCCTCCTCTCGGTTATCCTATATAGTGTTTTTCCACTATTTAGCTGGATACGAGTGGAAAGACACTAATAGGAATTTTTTTTTTCAAATTTTAAACTGGCTGCACTATTTGAAAAAAAGGAAATTGTTTTTCAAGGTATGAGGCAGTAACGCACCCTGAGCTGAATCCAACCGGCTATGGCTGCACACAGACTACAGGGCGAGCTGCGCTCACACAGAGACCGTGCAGACAGCCGTAAACGGCGCTGCAAGGCCAACAAACCCTCCTCTACGTTATCCTATATAGTGTTTTTCCACTATTTAGCTGGATACGAGTGGAAAGACACTAATAGGAATTTTTTTTTTCAAATTTTAAACAGGCTGCACTATTTGAAAAAAAGTAAAATTTTTCTCAAGGTATGAGGCAGTAACGAACCCTGAGCTGAATCCAACCAGCTATGGCTGCACACAGACTACAGGGCGAGCTGGGCTCACACGGAGACCGTGCAGACAGCCGTAAACGGCGCTGCAAGGCCAAAAAAACCTCCTCTAGGTTATCCTATATAGTGTTTTTCCACTATTTAGCTGATATGAGTGGAAAGACACTAATAGGAATTTTTTTTTTCAAATTTTAAACTGGCTGCACTATTTGAAAAAAAGGAAATTGTTTTTCAAGGTATGAGGCAGTAACGCACCCTGGGCTGAATCCAAACGGCTATGGCTGCACACAGACTACAGGGCGAGCTGCGCTCACACAGAGACCGTGCAGACAGCCGTAAACGGCGCTGCAAGGCCAAAAAACCCTCCTCTAGGTTATCCTATATAGTGTTTTTCCACTATTTAGCTGGATACGAGTGGAAAGACACTAATAGGAATTTTTGTTTTTCAAATTTTAAACAGGCTGCATTATTTGAAAAAAAGTAAAATTTTTCTCAAGGTATGAGCCAGTAACGAACCCTGAGCTGCATCCAACCGGCTATGGCTGCACACAGACTACAGGGCGAGCTGGGCTCACACGGAGACCGTGCAGACAGCCGTAAACGGCGCTGCAAGGCCCAAAAACCCCCCTCTAGGTTATCCTATGTAGTGTTTTTCCACAATAGAGCTGGAGACTGGTGGAAAAACACTAATAGGAAATTTGAGAAAAAATGTGCAGCAGGCTGCACTAAGAGCAAAAAAGGACAACTGTGTGAGGCAGTGTGAACCCCCCCTGAGCTGAATACAACCGGGTATATGGCTGCACACAGACTACAGAGTTAGCTGCACACACACACACACACAGAGACCTTGCAGAACGCTGTTAAAACAGCGCTGCAAGGCAAGAGCAAGGTGAACAGTGAAGAACACACAGCGTTTTGCTAAATTAGCCTTTGGAAAGGAAAATAAAGCAATTAGCTAGCTCGACTGGCCCTCAGTTAGAACACAGCGTCCTGTCCCTAACTGAAATCACAGCAGAGTGAGCGCAAAATGGCGGCAGCGTTTTTTATAGTGCAGAGTGACATCATTTCAGCAGCCAATCCAAGCCTTGCCAGTACTTACATGCCCACCATGCTAAACAGGATGTGCCCACACTTCCAATCATTCCTCATTGGCTGCTGCGTTCAGTTTGAATTCTGGGAACTTCCGATTCCGGTATCCGATACGCGGGAAGTATCGGAATTCGGTATCGGAATTCCGTAACCGCAAATATCGGCCGATACCCGATACTTGCGGTATCGGAATGCTCAACACTACTAGTAAGAGGTTTTCACATGTACCCATTCAGATGGAGACATTTATTCTCAGCGAGGTAAGGCAACTTTAGGACCTGGTATAAGAGAGATGCCGTAACGGGGCTACCAGGTACACATAAAATTGGCCATTTTTATGCGCTTAAAGCTCTCATTTTTCATTTTTCTAGTGCAGTAATGCAGTTCAAATTTCGTTTTTCAAGTTTGTATGTTCTAGCGCTGCAGTGTGCTGCCTTATTTACTTAACTATATACGAGTTGGCGACTCTAGGTTCAGCACCTATTCACACTGAGTCTATGTTTGGATGTGCCGGTCAGGTTTTTGAAATGTATTCTTTGGCCTTCTGATCGTGCACTCCGCCTCGTAGCTTCAGGTGTTTTAATTACAGCAGGTCCAATACCCCTCCACAGAGAGAGAGAATTTTAGTCTAGTAAGAGGTTTTCACATGTACCCATTCAGATGGAGACGTTTATTCTCAGCGAGGTAAGGCAAGTTTAGGACCTGGTATAAGAGAGATGGCGTAACGGGGCTACCAGGTACACATAAAATTGGCCATTTTTATGCACTAAAAGCTCTCATTTTTCATTTTTCTAGTGCAGTAATGCAGTTCAAATTTCGTTTTTCAAGTTTGTATGTTCTAGCGCTGCAGTGTGCTGCCTTATTTACTTAACTATATATGAGTTGGCGACTCTAGGTTCAGCACCTGTTCACACTGAGTCTATGTTTGGATGTGCCGGTCAGGTTTTTGAAATGTATTCTTTGGCCTTCTGATCGTGCACTCCGCCTCGTAGCTTCAGGTGTTTTAATTACAGCAGGTCCAATACCCCTCCACAGAGAGAGAGAATTTTAGTCTAGTAAGAGGTTTTCACATGTACCCATTCATATGGAGACGTTTATTCTCAGCGAGGTAAGGCAAGTTTAGGACCTGGTATAAGAGAGATGCCGTAACGGGGCTACCAGGTACACATAAAATTGGCCATTTTTATGCGCTAAAAGCTCTCATTTTTCATTTTTCTAGTGCAGTAATGCAGTTCAAATTTCGTTTTTCAAGTTTGTATGTTCTAGCGCTGCAGTGTGCTGCCTTATTTACTTAACTATATACGAGTTGGCGACTCTAGGTTCAGCACCTGTTCACACTGAGTCTATGTTTGGATGTGCCGGTCAGGTTTTTGAAATGTATTCTTTGGCCTTCTGATCGTGCACTCCGCCTCGTAGCTTTAGGTGTTTTAATTACAGCAGGTCCAATACCCCTCCACAGAGAGAAAGTATTTTAGTCTAGTAAGAGGTTTTCACATGTACCCATTCAGATGGAGACGTTTATTCTCAGCCAGGTAAGGCAAGTTTGGGACCTGGTATAAGAGAGATGCCGTAACGGGGCTACCAGGTACACATAAAATTGGCCATTTTTATGCGCTTAAAGCTCTCATTTTTCATTTTTCTAGTGCAGTAATGCAGTTCAAATTTCGTTTTTCAAGTTTGTATGTTCTAGTGCTGCAGTGTGCTGCCTTATTTACTTAACTATATACGAGTTGGCGACACTAGGTTCAGCACCTGTTCACACTGAGTCTATGTTTGGATGTGCCGGTCAGGTTTTTGAAATGTATTCTTTGGCCTTCTGATCGTGCACTCCACCTCGTAGCTTCAGGTGTTTTAATTACAGCAGGTCCAATTCCTCTCCACAGAGAGAGAGAATTTTAGTCTAGTAAGAGGTTTTCACATGTACCCATTCAGATGGAGACGTTTATTCTCAGCCAGGTAAGGCAAGTTTAGGACCTGGTATAAGAGAGATGCCGTAACGGGGCTACCAGGTACACATAAAATTGGCCATTTTTATGCGCTTAAAGCTCTCATTTTTCATTTTTCTAGTGCAGTAATGCAGTTCAAATTTCGTTTTTCAAGTTTGTATGTTCTAGCGCTGCAGTGTGCTGCCTTATTTACTTAACTATATACGAGTTGGCGACTCTAGGTTCAGCACCTGTTCACACTGAGTCTATGTTTGGATGTGCCGGTCAGGTTTTTGAAATGTATTCTTTGGCCTTCTGATCGTGCACTCCACCTCGTAGCTTCAGGTGTTTTAATTACAGCAGGTCCAATACCTCTCCACAGAGAGAGAGAATTTTAGTCTAGTAAGAGGTTTTCACATGTACCCATTCAGATGGAGACGTTTATTCTCAGCCAGGTAAGGCAAGTTTAGGACCTGGTATAAGAGAGATGCCGTAACGGGGCTACCAGGTACACATAAAATTGGCCATTTTTATGCGCTTAAAGCTCTCATTTTTCATTTTTCTAGTGCAGTAATGCAGTTCAAATTTCGTTTTTCAAGTTTGTATGTTCTAGCGCTGCAGTGTGCTGCCTTATTTACTTAACTATATACGAGTTGGCGACTCTAGTTTCAGCACCTGTTCACACTGAGTCTATGTTTGGATGTGCCGGTCAGGTTTTTGAAATGTATTCTTTGGCCTTCTGATCGTGCACTCCGCCTCGTAGCTTCAGGTGTTTTAATTACAGCAGGTCCAATACCCCTCCACAGAGAGAGAGAATTTTAGTCTAGTAAGAGGTTTTCACATGTACCCATTCAGATGGAGACGTTTATTCTCAGCGAGGTAAGGCAAGTTTAGGACCTGGTATAAGAGAGATGCCGTAACGGGGCTACCAGGTACACATAAAATTGGCCATTTATATGCGCTAAAAGCTCTCATTTTTCATTTTTCTAGTGCAGTAATGCAGTTCAAATTTCGTTTTTCAAGTTTGTATGTTCTAGCGCTGCAGTGTGCTGCCTTATTTACTTAACTATATACGAGTTGGCGACTCTAGTTTCAGCACCTGTTCACACTGAGTCTATGTTTGGATGTGCCGGTCAGGTTTTTGAAATGTATTCTTTGGCCTTCTGATCGTGCACTCCGCCTCGTAGCTTCAGGTGTTTTAATTACAGCAGGTCCAATACCCCTCCACAGAGAGAGAGAATTTTAGTCTAGTAAGAGGTTTTCACATGTACCCATTCAGATGGAGACGTTTATTCTCAGCGAGGTAAGGCAAGTTTAGGACCTGGTATAAGAGAGATGCCGTAACGGGGCTACCAGTACACATAAAATTGGCCATTTTTATGCGCTAAAAGCTCTCATTTTTCATTTTTCTAGTGCAGTAATGCAGTACAAATTTCGTTTTTCAAGTTTGTTTGTTCTAGCGCTGCAGTGTGCTGCCTTATTTACTTAACTATATATGAGTTGGCGACTCTAGGTTCAGCACCTGTTCACACTGAGTCTATGTTTGGATGTGCCGGTCAGGTTCTTGAAATGTATTCTTTGGCCTTCTGATCGTGCACTCCGCCTCGTAGCTTCAGGTGTTTTAATTACAGCAGGTCCAATACCCCTCCACAGAGAGAGAGAATTTTAGTCTAGTAAGAGGTTTTCACATGTACCCATTCAGATGGAGACGTTTATTCTCAGCGAGGTAAGGCAAGTTTAGGACCTGGTATAAGAGAGATGGCGTAACGGGGCTACCAGGTACACATAAAATTGGCCATTTTTATGCGCTAAAAGCTCTCATTTTTCATTTTTCTAGTGCAGTAATGCAGTTCAAATTTCGTTTTTCAAGTTTGTATGTTCTAGCGCTGCAGTGTGCTGCCTTATTTACTTAACTATATATGAGTTGACGACTCTAGGTTCAGCACCTGTTCACACTGAGTCTATGTTTGGATGTGCCCATCAGGATTTTGAAATGTATTCTTTGGCCTTCTGATCGTGCACTCCGCCTCGTAGCTTCAGGTGTTTTAATTACAGCAGGTCCAATACCCCTCCACAGAGAGAGAGAATTTTAGTCTAGTAAGAGGTTTTCACATGTACCTATTCAGATGGAGACGTTTATTCTCAGCGAGGCAAGGCAAGTTTAGGACCTGGTATAAGAGAGATGCCGTAACGGGGCTACCTGTACACATAAAATTGGCCATTTTTATGCGCTAAAAGCTCTCATTTTTCATTTTTCTAGTGCAGTAATGCAGTTCAAATTTCGTTTTTCAAGTTTGTATGTTCTAGCGCTGCAGTGTGCTGCCTTATTTACTTAACTATATACGAGTTGGCGACTCTAGGTTCAGCACCTGTTCACACTGAGTCTATGTTTGGATGTGCCGGTCAGGTTTTTGAAATGTATTCTTTGGCCTTCTGATCGTGCACTCCGCCTCGTAGCTTCAGGTGTTTTAATTACAGCAGGTCCAATACCCCTCCACAGAGAGAAAGTATTTTAGTCTAGTAAGAGGTTTTCACATGTACCCATTCAGATGGAGACGTTTATTCTCAGCCAGGTAAGGCAAGTTTGGGACCTGGTATAAGAGAGATGCCGTAACGGGGCTACCAGGTACACATAAAATTGGCCATTTTTATGCGCTTAAAGCTCTCATTTTTCATTTTTCTAGTGCAGTAATGCAGTTCAAATTTCGTTTTTCAAGTTTGTATGTTCTAGCGCTGCAGTGTGCTGCCTTATTTACTTAACTATATACGAGTTGGCGACTCTAGGTTCAGCACCTGTTCACACTGAGTCTATGTTTGGATGTGCCGGTCAGGTTTTTGAAATGTATTCTTTGGCCTTCTGATCGTGCACTCCACCTCGTAGCTTCAGGTGTTTTAATTACAGCAGGTCCAATACCTCTCCACAGAGAGAGAGAATTTTAGTCTAGTAAGAGGTTTTCACATGTACCCATTCAGATGGAGACGTTTATTCTCAGCCAGGTAAGGCAAGTTTGGGACCTGGTATAAGAGAGATGCCGTAACGGGGCTACCAGGTACACATAAAATTGGCCATTTTTATGCGCTTAAAGCTTTCATTTTTCATTTTTCTAGTGCAGTAATGCAGTTCAAATTTCGTTTTTCAAGTTTGTATGTTCTAGCGCTGCAGTGTGCTGCCTTATTTACTTAACTATATATGAGTTGACGACTCTAGGTTCAGCACCTGTTCACACTGAGTCTATGTTTGGATGTGCCGGTCAGGTTTTTGAAATGTATTCTTTGGCCTTCTGATCGTGCACTCCGCCTCGTAGCTTCAGGTGTTTTAATTACAGCAGGTCCAATACCCCTCCACAGAGAGAGAGAATTTTAGTCTAGTAAGAGGTTTTCACATGTACCCATTCAGATGGAGACATTTATTCTCAGCGAGGTAAGGCAAGTTTAGGACCTGGTATAAGAGAGATGCCGTAACGGGGCTACCAGGTACACATAAAATTGGCCATTTATATGCGGTAAAAGCTCTCATTTTTCATTTTTCTAGTGCAGTAATGCAGTTCAAATTTCGTTTTTCAAGTTTGTTTGTTCTAGCGCTGCAGTGTGCTGCCTTATTTACTTAACTACATACGAGTTGGCGACTCTAGGTTCAGCACCTGTTCACACTGAGTCTATGTTTGGATGTGCCGGTCAGGTTTTTGAAATGTATTCTTTGGCCTTCTGATCGTGCACTCCGCCTCGTAGCTTCAGGTGTTTTAATTACAGCAGGTCCAATACCCCTCCACAGAGAGAGAGAATTTTAGTCTAGTAAGAGGTTTTCACATGTACCCATTCAGATGGAGACGTTTATTCTCAGCGAGGTAAGGCAAGTTTAGGACCTGGTACCTGGTATAAGAGAGATGCCGTAACGGGGCTACCAGGTACACATAAAATTGGCCATTTTTATGCGCTAAAAGCTCTCATTTTTCATTTTTCTAGTGCAGTAATGCAGTTCAAATTTCGTTTTTCAAGTTTGTATGTTCTAGCGCTGCAGTGTGCTGCCTTATTTACTTAACTATATATGAGTTGGCGACTCTAGGTTCAGCACCTGTTCACACTGAGTCTATGTTTGGATGTGGCGGTCAGGTTTTTGAAATGTATTCTTTGGCCTTCTGATCGTGCACTCCGCCTCGTAGCTTCAGGTGTTTTAATTACAGCAGGTCCAATAACCCTCCACAGAGAGAGAGAATTTTAGTCTAGTAAGAGGTTTTCACATGTACCCATTCAGATGGAGACGTTTATTCTCAGCGAGGTAAGGCAAGTTTAGGACCTGGTATAAGAGAGATGCCGTAACGGGGCTACCAGGTACACATAAAATTGGCCATTTATATGCGCTAAAAGCTCTCATTTTTCATTTTTCTAGTGCAGTAATGCAGTTCAAATTTCGTTTTTCAAGTTTGTATGTTCTAGCGCTGCAGTGTGCTGCCTTATTTACTTAACTATATATGAGTTGGCGACTCTAGGTTCAGCACCTGTTCACACTGAGTCTATGTTTGGATGTGGCGGTCAGGTTTTTGAAATGTATTCTTTGGCCTTCTGATCGTGCACTCCGCCTCGTAGCTTCAGGTGTTTTAATTACAGCAGGTCCAATAACCCTCCACAGAGAGAGAGAATTTTAGTCTAGTAAGAGGTTTTCACATGTACCCATTCAGATGGAGACGTTTATTCTCAGCGAGGTAAGGCAAGTTTAGGACCTGGTATAAGAGAGATGCCGTAACGGGGCTACCAGGTACACATAAAATTGGCCATTTATATGCGCTAAAAGCTCTCATTTTTCATTTTTCTAGTGCAGTAATGCAGTTCAAATTTCGTTTTTCAAGTTTGTATGTTCTAGCGCTGCAGTGTGCTGCCTTATTTACTTAACTATATACGAGTTGGCGACTCTAGGTTCAGCACCTGTTCACACTGAGTCTATGTTTGGATGTGCCGGTCAGGTTTTTGAAATGTATTCTTTGGCCTTCTGATCGTGCACTCCGCCTCGTAGCTTCAGGTGTTTTAATTACAGCAGGTCCAATACCCCTCCACAGAGAGAGAGAATTTTAGTCTAGTAAGAGGTTTTCACATGTACCCATTCAGATGGAGACGTTTATTCTCAGCGAGGTAAGGCAAGTTTAGGACCTGGTATAAGAGAGATGCCGTAACGGGGCTACCAGGTACACATAAAATTGGCCATTTATATGCGCTAAAAGCTCTCATTTTTCATTTTTCTAGTGCAGTAATGCAGTTCAAATTTCGTTTTTCAAGTTTGTTTGTTCTAGCGCTGCAGTGTGCTGCCTTATTTACTTAACTATATACGAGTTGGCGACTCTAGTTTCAGCACCTCTTCACACTGAGTCTATGTTTGGATGTGCCGGTCAGGTTATTGAAATGTATTCTTTGGCCTTCTGATCGTGCACTCCGCCTCGTAGCTTCAGGTGTTTTAATTACAGCAGGTCCAATACCCCTCCACAGAGAGAGAGAATTTTAGTCTAGTAAGAGGTTTTCACATGTACCCATTCAGATGGAGACGTTTATTCTCAGCGAGGTAAGGCAAGTTTAGGACCTGGTATAAGAGAGATGCCGTAACGGGGCTACCAGTACACATAAAATTGGCCATTTTTATGCGCTAAAAGCTCTCATTTTTCATTTTTCTAGTGCAGTAATGCAGTTCAAATTTCGTTTTTCAAGTTTGTATGTTCTAGCGCTGCAGTGTGCTGCCTTATTTACTTAACTATATACGAGTTGGCGACTCTAGGTTCAGCACCTGTTCACACTGAGTCTATGTTTTCATGTGCCGGTCAGGTTTTTGAAATGTATTCTTTGGCCTTCTGATCGTGCACTCTGCCTCGTAGCTTCAGGTGTTTTAATTACAGCAGGTCCAATACCCCTCCACAGAGAGAGAGAATTTTAGTCTAGTAAGAGGTTTTCACATGTACCCATTCAGATGGAGACGTTTATTCTCAGCGAGGTAAGGCAAGTTTAGGACCTGGTATAAGAGAGATGCCGTAACGGGGCTACCAGGTACACATAAAATTGGCCATTTATATGCGCTAAAAGCTCTCATTTTTCATTTTTCTAGTGCAGTAATGCAGTTCAAATTTCATTTTTCAAGTTTGTATGTTCTAGCGCTGCAGTGTGCTGCCTTATTTACTTAACTATATACGAGTTGGCGACTCTAGTTTCAGCACCTGTTCACACTGAGTCTATGTTTGGATGTGCCGGTCAGGTTTTTGAAATGTATTCTTTGGCCTTCTGATCGTGCACTCCGCCTCGTAGCTTCAGGTGTTTTAATTACAGCAGGTCCAATACCCCTCCACAGAGAGAGAGAATTTTAGTCTAGTAAGAGGTTTTCACATGTACCCATTCAGATGGAGACGTTTATTCTCAGCGAGGTAAGGAAAGTTTAGGACCTGGTATAAGAGAGATGCCGTAACGGGGCTACCAGGTACACATAAAATTGGCCATTTATATGCGGTAAAAGCTCTCATTTTTCATTTTTCTAGTGCAGTAATGCAGTTCAAATTTCGTTTTTCAAGTTTGTATGTTCTAGCGCTGCAGTGTGCTGCCTTATTTACTTAACTATATACGAGTTGGCGACTCTAGTTTCAGCACCTGTTCACATTGAGTCTATGTTTGGATGTGCCGGTCAGGTTTTTGAAATGTATTCTTTGGCCTTCTGATCGTGCACTCCGCCTCGTAGCTTCAGGTGTTTTAATTACAGCAGGTCCAATACCCCTCCACAGAGAGAGAGAATTTTAGTCTAGTAAGAGGTTTTCACATGTACCCATTCAGATGGAGACGTTTATTCTCAGCGAGGTAAGGCAAGTTTAGGACCTGGTATAAGAGAGATGCCGTAACGGGGCTACCAGTACACATAAAATTGGCCATTTTTATGCGCTAAAAGCTCTCATTTTTCATTTTTCTAGTGCAGTAATGCAGTTCAAATTTCGTTTTTCAAGTTTGTTTGTTCTAGCGCTGCAGTGTGCTGCCTTATTTACTTAACTACATACGAGTTGGCGACACTAGGTTCAGCACCTGTTCACACTGAGTCTATGTTTGGATGTGCCGGTCAGGTTTTTGAAATGTATTCTTTGGCCTTCTGATCGTGCACTCCGCCTCGTAGCTTCAGGTGTTTTAATTACAGCAGGTCCAATACCCCTCCACAGAGAGAGAGAATTTTAGTCTAGTAAGAGGTTTTCACATGTACCCATTCAGATGGAGACGTTTATTCTCAGCGAGGTAAGGCAAGTTTAGGACCTGGTACCTGGTATAAGAGAGATGCCGTAACGGGGCTACCAGGTACACATAAAATTGGCCATTTTTATGCGCTAAAAGCTCTCATTTTTCATTTTTCTAGTGCAGTAATGCAGTTCAAATTTCGTTTTTCAAGTTTGTATGTTCTAGCGCTGCAGTGTGCTGCCTTATTTACTTAACTATATATGAGTTGGCGACTCTAGGTTCAGCACCTGTTCACACTGAGTCTATGTTTGGATGTGCCGGTCAGGTTTTTGAAATGTATTCTTTGGCCTTCTGATCGTGCACTCCGCCTCGTAGCTTCAGGTGTTTTAATTACAGCAGGTCCAATACCCCTCCACAGAGAGAGAGAATTTTAGTCTAGTAAGAGGTTTTCACATGTACCCATTCAGATGGAGACGTTTATTCTCAGCGAGGTAAGGCAAGTTTAGGACCTGGTATAAGAGAGATGCCGTAACGGGGCTACCAGGTACACATAAAATTGGCCATTTATATGCGCTAAAAGCTCTCATTTTTCATTTTTCTAGTGCAGTAATGCAGTTCAAATTTCGTTTTTCAAGTTTGTATGTTCTAGCGCTGCAGTGTGCTGCCTTATTTACTTAACTATATACGAGTTGGCGACTCTAGGTTCAGCACCTGTTCACACTGAGTCTATGTTTGGATGTGCCGGTCAGGTTTTTGAAATGTATTTTTTGGCCTTCTGATCGTGCACTCCGCCTCGTAGCTTCAGGTGTTTTAATTACAGCAGGTCCAATACCCCTCCACAGAGAGAGAGAATTTTAGTCTAGTAAGAGGTTTTCACATGTACCCATTCAGATGGAGACGTTTATTCTCAGCGAGGTAAGGCAAGTTTAGGACCTGGTATAAGAGAGATGCCGTAACGGGGCTACCAGGTACACATAAAATTGGCCATTTATATGCGCTAAAAGCTCTCATTTTTCATTTTTCTAGTGCAGTAATGCAGTTCAAATTTCATTTTTCAAGTTTGTATGTTCTAGCGCTGCAGTGTGCTGCCTTATTTACTTAACTATATACGAGTTGGCGACTCTAGTTTCAGCACCTCTTCACACTGAGTCTATGTTTGGATGTGCCGGTCAGGTTATTGAAATGTATTCTTTGGCCTTCTGATCGTGCACTCCGCCTCGTAGCTTCAGGTGTTTTAATTACAGCAGGTCCAATACCCCTCCACAGAGAGAGAGAATTTTAGTCTAGTAAGAGGTTTTCACATGTACCCATTCAGATGGAGACGTTTATTCTCAGCGAGGTAAGGCAAGTTTAGGACCTGGTATAAGAGAGATGCCGTAACGGGGCTACCAGTACACATAAAATTGGCCATTTTTATGCGCTAAAAGCTCTCATTTTTCATTTTTCTAGTGCAGTAATGCAGTTCAAATTTCGTTTTTCAAGTTTGTATGTTCTAGCGCTGCAGTGTGCTGCCTTATTTACTTAACTATATACGAGTTGGCGACTCTAGGTTCAGCACCTGTTCACACTGAGTCTATGTTTTGATGTGCCGGTCAGGTTTTTGAAATGTATTCTTTGGCCTTCTGATCGTGCACTCTGCCTCGTAGCTTCAGGTGTTTTAATTACAGCAGGTCCAATACCCCTCCACAGAGAGAGAGAATTTTAGTCTAGTAAGAGGTTTTCACATGTACCCATTCAGATGGAGACGTTTATTCTCAGCGAGGTAAGGCAAGTTTAGGACCTGGTATAAGAGAGATGCCGTAACGGGGCTACCAGGTACACATAAAATTGGCCATTTATATGCGCTAAAAGCTCTCATTTTTCATTTTTCTAGTGCAGTAATGCAGTTCAAATTTCGTTTTTCAAGTTTGTATGTTCTAGCGCTGCAGTGTGCTGCCTTATTTACTTAACTATATACGAGTTGGCGACTCTAGGTTCAGCACCTGTTCACACTGAGTCTATGTTTGGATGTGCCGGTCAGGTTTTTGAAATGTATTCTTTGGCCTTCTGATCGTGCACTCCGCCTCGTAGCTTCAGGTGTTTTAATTACAGCAGGTCCAATACCCCTCCACAGAGAGAGAGAATTTTAGTCTAGTAAGAGGTTTTCACATGTACCCATTCAGATGGAGACGTTTATTCTCAGCCAGGTAAGGCAAGTTTAGGACCTGGTATAAGAGAGATGCCGTAACGGGGCTACCAGGTACACATAAAATTGGCCATTTATATGCGGTAAAAGCTCTCATTTTTCATTTTTCTAGTGCAGTAATGCAGTTCAAATTTCGTTTTTCAAGTTTGTATGTTCTAGCGCTGCAGTGTGCTGCCTTATTTACTTAACTATATACGAGTTGGCGACTCTAGTTTCAGCACCTGTTCACACTGAGTCTATGTTTGGATGTGCCGGTCAGGTTATTGAAATGTATTCTTTGGCCTTCTGATCGTGCACTCCGCCTCGTAGCTTCAGGTGTTTTAATTACAGCAGGTCCAATACCCCTCCACAGAGAGAGAGAATTTTAGTCTAGTAAGAGGTTTTCACATGTACCCATTCAGATGGAGACGTTTATTCTCAGCGAGGTAAGGCAAGTTTAGGACCTGGTATAAGAGAGATGCCGTAACGGGGCTACCAGTACACATAAAATTGGCCATTTTTATGCGCTAAAAGCTCTCATTTTTCATTTTTCTAGTGCAGTAATGCAGTTCAAATTTCGTTTTTCAAGTTTGTATGTTCTAGCGCTGCAGTGTGCTGCCTTATTTACTTAACTATATACGAGTTGGCGACTCTAGGTTCAGCACCTGTTCACACTGAGTCTATGTTTTGATGTGCCGGTCAGGTTTTTGAAATGTATTCTTTGGCCTTCTGATCGTGCACTCTGCCTCGTAGCTTCAGGTGTTTTAATTACAGCAGGTCCAATACCCCTCCACAGAGAGAGAGAATTTTAGTCTAGTAAGAGGTTTTCACATGTACCCATTCAGATGGAGACGTTTATTCTCAGCGAGGTAAGGCAAGTTTAGGACCTGGTATAAGAGAGATGCCGTAACGGGGCTACCAGGTACACATAAAATTGGCCATTTATATGCGCTAAAAGCTCTCATTTTTCATTTTTCTAGTGCAGTAATGCAGTTCAAATTTCATTTTTCAAGTTTGTATGTTCTAGCGCTGCAGTGTGCTGCCTTATTTACTTAACTATATACGAGTTGGCGACTCTAGTTTCAGCACCTGTTCACACTGAGTCTATGTTTGGATGTGCCGGTCAGGTTTTTGAAATGTATTCTTTGGCCTTCTGATCGTGCACTCCGCCTCGTAGCTTCAGGTGTTTTAATTACAGCAGGTCCAATACCCCTCCACAGAGAGAAAGTATTTTAGTATAGTAAGAGGTTTTCACATGTACCCATTCAGATGGAGACGTTTATTCTCAGCCAGGTAAGGCAAGTTTGGGACCTGGTATAAGAGAGATGCCGTAACGGGGCTACCAGGTACACATAAAATTGGCCATTTTTATGCGCTTAAAGCTCTCATTTTTCATTTTTCTAGTGCAGTAATGCAGTTCAAATTTCGTTTTTCAAGTTTGTATGTTCTAGCGCTGCAGTGTGCTGCCTTATTTACTTAACTATATACGAGTTGGCGACACTAGGTTCAGCACCTGTTCACACTGAGTCTATGTTTGGATGTGCCGGTCAGGTTTTTGAAATGTATTCTTTGGCCTTCTGATCGTGCACTCCACCTCGTAGCTTCAGGTGTTTTAATTACAGCAGGTCCAATACCTCTCCACAGAGAGAGAGAATTTTAGTCTAGTAAGAGGTTTTCACATGTACCCATTCAGATGGAGACGTTTATTCTCAGCCAGGTAAGGCAAGTTTAGGACCTGGTATAAGAGAGATGCCGTAACGGGGCTACCAGGTACACATAAAATTGGCCATTTTTATGCGCTTAAAGCTCTCATTTTTCATTTTTCTAGTGCAGTAATGCAGTTCAAATTTCGTTTTTCAAGTTTGTATGTTCTAGCGCTGCAGTGTGCTGCCTTATTTACTTAACTATATATGAGTTGGCGACTCTAGGTTCAGCACCTGTTCACACTGAGTCTATGTTTGGATGTGCCGGTCAGGTTTTTGAAATGTATTCTTTGGCCTTCTGATCGTGCACTCCGCCTCGTAGCTTCAGGTGTTTTAATTACAGCAGGTCCAATACCCCTCCACAGAGAGAGAGAATTTTAGTCTAGTAAGAGGTTTTCACATGTACCCATTCAGATGGAGACGTTTATTCTCAGCGAGGTAAGGCAAGTTTAGGACCTGGTATAAGAGAGATGCCGTAACGGGGCTACCAGTACACATAAAATTGGCCATTTTTATGCGCTAAAAGCTCTCATTTTTCATTTTTCTAGTGCAGTAATGCAGTTCAAATTTCGTTTTTCAAGTTTGTTTGTTCTAGCGCTGCAGTGTGCTGCCTTATTTACTTAACTATATACGAGTTGGCGACTCTAGGTTCAGCACCTGTTCACACTGAGTCTATGTTTGGATGTGCCGGTCAGGTTTTTGAAATGTATTCTTTGGCCTTCTGATCGTGCACTCTGCCTCGTAGCTTCAGGTGTTTTAATTACAGCAGGTCCAATACCCCTCCACAGAGAGAGAGAATTTTAGTCTAGTAAGAGGTTTTCACATGTACCCATTCAGATGGAGACGTTTATTCTCAGCGAGGTAAGGCAAGTTTAGGACCTGGTATAAGAGAGATGGCGTAACGGGTCTACCAGGTACACATAAAATTGGCCATTTTTATGCGCTAAAAGCTCTCATTTTTCATTTTTCTAGTGCAGTAATGCAGTTCAAATTTCGTTTTTCAAGTTTGTATGTTCTAGCGCTGCAGTGTGCTGCCTTATTTACTTAACTATATATGAGTTGACGACTCTAGGTTCAGCACCTGTTCACACTGAGTCTATGTTTGGATGTGCCCATCAGGATTTTGAAATGTATTCTTTGGCCTTCTGATCGTGCACTCCGCCTCGTAGCTTCAGGTGTTTTAATTACAGCAGGTCCAATACCCCTCCACAGAGAGAGAGAATTTTAGTCTAGTAAGAGGTTTTCACATGTACCTATTCAGATGGAGACATTTATTCTCAGCGAGGCAAGGCAAGTTTAGGACCTGGTATAAGAGAGATGCCGTAACGGGGCTACCAGTACACATAAAATTGGCCATTTTTATGCGCTAAAAGCTCTCATTTTTCATTTTTCTAGTGCAGTAATGCAGTTCAAATTTCGTTTTTCAAGTTTGTATGTTCTAGCGCTGCAGTGTGCTGCCTTATTTACTTAACTATATACGAGTTGGCGACTCTAGGTTCAGCACCTGTTCACACTGAGTCTATGTTTGGATGTGCCGGTCAGGTTTTTGAAATGTATTCTTTGGCCTTCTGATCGTGCACTCCGCCTCGTAGCTTCAGGTGTTTTAATTACAGCAGGTCCAATACCCCACCACAGAGAGAAAGTATTTTAGTCTAGTAAGAGGTTTTCACATGTACCCATTCAGATGGAGACGTTTATTCTCAGCCAGGTAAGGCAAGTTTGGGACCTGGTATAAGAGAGATGCCGTAACGGGGCTACCAGGTACACATAAAATTGGCCATTTTTATGCGCTTAAAGCTCTCATTTTTCATTTTTCTAAGTGCAGTAATGCAGTTCAAATTTCGTTTTTCAAGTTTGTATGTTCTAGCGCTGCAGTGTGCTGCCTTATTTACTTAACTATATATGAGTTGACGACTCTAGGTTCAGCACCTGTTCACACTGAGTCTATGTTTGGATGTGCCGGTCAGGTTTTTGAAATGTATTCTTTGGCCTTCTGATCGTGCACTCCGCCTCGTAGCTTCAGGTGTTTTAATTACAGCAGGTCCAATACCCCTCCACAGAGAGAGAGAATTTTAGTCTAGTAAGAGGTTTTCACATGTACCCATTCAGATGGAGACGTTTATTCTCAGCGAGGTAAGGCAAGTTTAGGACCTGGTATAAGAGAGATGCCGTAACGGGGCTACCAGGTACACATAAAATTGGCCATTTATATGCGGTAAAAGCTCTCATTTTTCATTTTTCTAGTGCAGTAATGCAGTTCAAATTTCGTTTTTCAAGTTTGTATGTTCTAGCGCTGCAGTGTGCTGCCTTATTTACTTAACTATATACGAGTTGGCGACTCTAGTTTCAGCACCTGTTCACACTGAGTCTATGTTTGGATGTGCCGGTCAGGTTTTTGAAATGTATTCTTTGGCCTTCTGATCGTGCACTCCGCCTCGTAGCTTCAGGTGTTTTAATTACAGCAGGTCCAATACCCCTCCACAGAGAGAGAGAATTTTAGTCTAGTAAGAGGTTTTCACATGTACCCATTCAGATGGAGACGTTTATTCTCAGCGAGGTAAGGCAAGTTTAGGACCTGGTATAAGAGAGATGCCGTAACGGGGCTACCAGTACACATAAAATTGGCCATTTTTATGCGCTAAAAGCTCTCATTTTTCATTTTTCTAGTGCAGTAATGCAGTTCAAATTTCGTTTTTCAAGTTTGTTTGTTCTAGCGCTGCAGTGTGCTGCCTTATTTACTTAACTATATACGAGTTGGCGACTCTAGGTTCAGCACCTGTTCACACTGAGTCTATGTTTGGATGTGCCGGTCAGGTTTTTGAAATGTATTCTTTGGCCTTCTGATCGTGCACTCCACCTCGTAGCTTCAGGTGTTTTAATTACAGCAGGTCCAATACCCCTCCACAGAGAGAGAGAATTTTAGTCTAGTAAGAGGTTTTCACATGTACCCATTCAGATGGAGACGTTTATTCTCAGCGAGGTAAGGCAAGTTTAGGACCTGGTATAAGAGACATGCCGTAACGGGGCTACCAGGTACACATAAAATTGGCCATTTATATGCGCTAAAAGCTCTCATTTTTCATTTTTCTAGTGCAGTAATGCAGTTCAAATTTCATTTTTCAAGTTTGTATGTTCTAGCGCTGCAGTGTGCTGCCTTATTTACTTAACTATATATGAGTTGGCGACTCTAGTTTCAGCACCTGTTCACACTGAGTCTATGTTTGGATGTGCCGGTCAGGTTTTTGAAATGTATTCTTTGGCCTTCTGATCGTGCACTCCGCCTCGTAGCTTCAGGTGTTTTAATTACAGCAGGTCCAATACCCCTCCACAGAGAGAGAGAATTTTAGTCTAGTAAGAGGTTTTCACATGTACCCATTCAGATGGAGACGTTTATTCTCAGCGAGGTAAGGCAAGTTTAGGACCTGGTATAAGAGAGATGCCGTAACGGGGCTACCAGTACACATAAAATTGGCCATTTTTATGCGCTAAGAGCTCTCATTTTTCATTTTTCTAGTGCAGTAATGCAGTTCAAATTTCGTTTTTCAAGTTTGTTTGTTCTAGCGCTGCAGTGTGCTGCCTTATTTACTTAACTATATACGAGTTGGCGACTCTAGGTTCAGCACCTGTTCACACTGAGTCTATGTTTGGATGTGCCGGTCAGGTTTTTGAAATGTATTCTTTGGCCTTCTGATCGTGCACTCCGCCTCGTAGCTTCAGGTGTTTTAATTACAGCAGGTCCAATACCCCTCCACAGAGAGAGAGAATTTTAGTCTAGTAAGAGGTTTTCACATGTACCCATTCAGATGGAGACGTTTTTTCTCAGTGAGGTAAGGCAAGTTTAGGACCTGGTATAAGAGAGATGGCGTAACGGGGCTACCAGGTACACATAAAATTGGCCATTTTTATGCGCTAAAAGCTCTCATTTTTCATTTTTCTAGTGCAGTAATGCAGTTCAAATTTCGTTTTTCAAGTTTGTATGTTCTAGCGCTGCAGTGTGCTGCCTTATTTACTTAACAATATATGAGTTGGCGACTCTAGGTTCAGCACCTGTTCACACTGAGTCTATGTTTGGATGTGCCGGTCAGGATTTTGAAATGTATTCTTTGGCCTTCTGATCGTGCACTCCGCCTCGTAGCTTCAGGTGTTTTAATTACAGCAGGTCCAATACCCCTCCACAGAGAGAGAGAATTTTAGTCTAGTAAGAGGTTTTCACATGTACCTATTCAGATGGAGACGTTTATTCTCAGCGAGGTAAGGCAAGTTTAGGACCTGGTATAAGAGAGATGCCGTAACGGGGCTACCAGTACACATAAAATTGGCCATTTTTATGCGCAAAAAGCTCTCATTTTTCATTTTTCTAGTGCAGTAATGCAGTTCAAATTTCGTTTTATAAGTTTGTATGTTCTAGCGCTGCAGTGTGCTGCCTTATTTACTTAACTATATACGAGTTGGCGACTCTAGGTTCAGCACCTGTTCACACTGAGTCTATGTTTGGATGTGCCGGTCAGGTTTTTGAAATGTGTTCTTTGGCCTTCTGATCGTGCACTCCGCCTCGTAGCTTCAGGTGTTTTAATTACAGCAGGTCCAATACCCCTCCACAGAGAGAGAGAATTTTAGTCTAGTAAGAGGTTTTCACATGTACCCATTCAGATGGAGACGTTTATTCTCAGCGAGGTAAGGCAAGTTTAGGACCTGGTATAAGAGAGATGCCGTAACGGGGCTACCAGGTACACATAAAATTGGCCATTTTTATGCGCTAAAAGCCCTCATTTTTCATTTTTCTAGTGCAGTAATGCAGTTCAAATTTCGTTTTTCAAGTTTGTATGTTCTAGCGCTGCAGTGTGCTGCCTTATTTACTTAACTATATATGAGTTGGCGACTCTAGGTTCAGCACCTGTTCACACTGAGTCTATGTTTGGATGTGTCGGTCAGGTTTTTGAAATGTATTCTTTGGCCTTCTGATCGTGCACTCCGCCTCGTAGCTTCAGGTGATTTAATTACAGCAGGTCCAATACCCCTCCACAGAGAGAGAGAATTTTAGTCTAGTAAGAGGTTTTCACATGTACCCATTCAGATGGAGACGTTTTGTTCTCAGCGAGGTAAGGCAAGTTTAGGACCTGGTATAAGAGAGATGGCGTAACGGGGCTACCAGGTACACATAAAATTGGCCATTTTTATGCGCTAAAAGCTCTCATTTTTCATTTTTCTAGTGCAGTAATGCAGTTCAAATTTCGTTTTTCAAGTTTGTATGTTCTAGCGCTGCAGTGTGCTGCCTTATTTACTTAACTATATACGAGTTGGCGACTCTAGGTTCAGCACCTGTTCACACTGAGTCTATGTTTGGATGTGCCGGTCAGGTTTTTGAAATGTATTCTTTGGCCTTCTGATCGTGCACTCCGCCTCGTAGCTTCAGGTGTTTTAATTACAGCAGGTCCAATACCCCTCCACAGAGAGAAAGTATTTTAGTCTAGTAAGAGGTTTTCACATGTACCCATTCAGATGGAGACGTTTATTCTCAGCCAGGTAAGGCAAGTTTGGGACCTGGTATAAGAGAGATGCCGTAACGGGGCTACCAGGTACACATAAAATTGGCCATATTTATGCGCTTAAAGCTCTCATTTTTCATTTTTCTAGTGCAGTAATGCAGTTCAAATTTCGTTTTTCAAGTTTGTATGTTCTAGCGCTGCAGTGTGCTGCCTTATTTACTTAACTATATACGAGTTGGCGACTCTAGGTTCAGCACCTGTTCACACTGAGTCTATGTTTGGATGTGCCGGTCAAGTTTTTGAAATGTATTCTTTGGCCTTCTGATCGTGCACTCCACCTCGTAGCTTCAGGTGTTTTAATTACAGCAGGTCCAATACCTCTCCACAGAGAGAGAGAATTTTAGTCTAGTAAGAGGTTTTCACATGTACCCATTCAGATGGAGACGTTTATTCTCAGCCAGGTAAGGCAAGTTTAGGACCTGGTATAAGAGAGATGCCGTAACGGGGCTACCAGGTACACATAAAATTGGCCATTTTTATGCGCTTAAAGCTCTCATTTTTCATTTTTCTAGTGCAGTAATGCAGTTCAAATTTCGTTTTTCAACTTTGTATGTTCTAACGCTGCAGTGTGCTGCCTTATTTACTTAACTATATATGAGTTGGCGACTCTAGGTTCAGCACCTGTTCACACTGAGTCTATGTTTGGATGTGCCGGTCAGGTTTTTGAAATGTATTCTTTGGCCTTCTGATCGTGCACTCCGCCTCGTAGCTTCAGGTGTTTTAATTACAGCAGGTCCAATACCCCTCCACAGAGAGAGAGAATTTTAGTCTAGTAAGAGGTTTTCACATGTACCCATTCAGATGGAGACATTTATTCTCAGCGAGGTAAGGCAAGTTTAGGACCTGGTATAAGAGAGATGCCGTAACGGGGCTACCAGTACACATAAAATTGGCCATTTTTATGCGCTAAAAGCTCTCATTTTTCATTTTTCTAGTGCAGTAATGCAGTTCAAATTTCGTTTTTCAAGTTTGTATGTTCTAGCGCTGCAGTGTGCTGCCTTATTTACTTAACTATATACGAGTTGGCGACTCTAGGTTCAGCACCTGTTCACACTGAGTCTATGTTTGGATGTGCCGGTCAGGTTTTTGAAATGTATTCTTTGGCCTTCTGATCGTGCACTCCGCCTCGTAGCTTCAGGTGTTTTAATTACAGCAGGTCCAATACCCCTCCACAGAGAGAGAGAATTTTAGTCTAGTAAGAGGTTTTCACATGTACCCATTCAGATGGAGACATTTATTCTCAGCGAGGTAAGGCAAGTTTAGGACCTGGTATAAGAGAGATGCCGTAACGGGGCTACCAGTACACATAAAATTGGCCATTTTTATGCGCTAAAAGCTCTCATTTTTCATTTTTCTAGTGCAGTAATGCAGTTCAAATTTCGTTTTTCAAGTTTGTATGTTCTAGCGCTGCAGTGTGCTGCCTTATTTACTTAACTATATACGAGTTGGCGACTCTAGGTTCAGCACCTGTTCACACTGAGTCTATGTTTGGATGTGCCGGTCAGGTTTTTGAAATGTATTCTTTGGCCTTCTGATCGTGCACTCCGCCTCGTAGCTTCAGGTGTTTTAATTACAGCAGGTCCAATACCCCTCCACAGAGAGAGAGAATTTTAGTCTAGTAAGAGGTTTTCACATGTACCCATTCAGATGGAGACGTTTATTCTCAGCGAGGTAAGGCAAGTTTAGGACCTGGTATAAGAGAGATGCGTAACGGGGCTACCAGGTACACATAAAATTGGCCATTTTTATGCGCTAAAAGCTCTCATTTTTCATTTTTCTAGTGCAGTAATGCAGTTCAAATTTCGTTTTTCAAGTTTGTATGTTCTAGCGCTGCAGTGTGCTGCCTTATTTACTTAACTATATACGAGTTGGCGACTCTAGGTTCAGCACCTGTTCACACTGAGTCTATGTTTGGATGTGCCGGTCAGGTTTTTGAAATGTATTCTTTGGCCTTCTGATCGTGCACTCCGCCTCGTAGCTTCAGGTGTTTTAATTACAGCAGGTCCAATACCCCTTGGACCATCCTTGTGCGGTAGGGACCATCCCTGAAAAAGGAGACCAGTGTCTCTGAAACGTGTAGGATAGAGGTCCGTACCGCACTGTGCACACATCACCGGGTTGTAGTAGCAGTCACGTGGGTCACTACGTCAGACAGGTCCTGCACTCCAGCCGGAACTGCCGCTCGTACTAGGAGAATCTCAACACAGCGGGTAAGAACATATTTTCCCACCGGCATGCACTAATACTGCCTGCAGATTAATTACTGTCAGCCAGCTTTTAGGGATGTACTTTTTGCACAATATTATGGATACCTTTTATATATTGGAGCTTCTTTATACATGAACTTTTCAGATTGAATGATTACAGACACTACTAAATTGTGGATACCTATTTAGCACATTAGTGGCTTTTTCCTTAGCGCGAACCTAATATACTTAAGTATATTTTTTTGGGCATTAATTTTACCATTTACAATTTATTGTGGGAAATTGTTGGATTCGCTGCAGGATTCAGCCCTTCTGACACTTTGCGCCACTTCTTTTAGATTTGTATTACCATTTTTAACTTCTCCCACACTTTCCTCTCCATCATCCTCAGCAGCAGCATCTTTTTCATCAACTTCTTCTTCACCTTATTCATGTTCTTCTACTCCTTCTTCCTATTATTCTTTTTGTAAATATTCTCCATATTCTTCTTATTCAACTCTTATTATTCTTCATATTCTACTTCTTCATCTTCTTCATATTCTTCTTCATAATATTCTTATTTGTGACAGGCATTCCAGTAATTATCTATAAAAGTTTGAAGATTACACCTTCCGTTCTGCCTGTCACAAAAGATTTACAACAGTATTTGTCCATGTTCAGTTTTGCCTGCAGCAGCTGGCACTTTTCAGGGGCACCACGAGGAGGAACGGACTCACCCCCATACACTGCTTAGTCTTCTTCTGCTTATAATTTAGACATCTTTTGCTCTGATTTTTAGTCTTATGCTTAATGTTCTTCTGCTTTTTGTTCTGCAGCTTCTTGTTCTTCTGCTTGTTGGTTTTCAGGGTCGTCATCTTTGGGGTCTTGAACTTGGAAATGTAGCAGAAGGTACAAGAGCAAAAGACCCTGCCGAGAACCAGCTGACGGTATTGGAACCCGGATGGCTAGCCAAAGGTACAAGAGCCAATT
This sequence comes from Ranitomeya imitator, assembly GCF_032444005.1. Taxonomy (NCBI): domain Eukaryota; kingdom Metazoa; phylum Chordata; class Amphibia; order Anura; family Dendrobatidae; genus Ranitomeya; species Ranitomeya imitator. The sequence goes on from NC_091286.1 coordinate 668,255,973, forward strand.
GAACAACCGAGGACCAGCTGACGTTACTGTAACCCGGTTAGTAAGCAGGAGGTACCCGTGCCTGTAAGCACTACCAAGGACCACCTGACCTTGGTGGAACTCAGATACCCAGAAGGAGGCACCTAAGCCAAAGGCTCTGCCTGAAACCAGCTGACGGTGCTGGAACCAGGATGGGGAGCAGAAGGCAGAAGAGCAAAAGACACTGCCGAGAACCAGCTGATGGTACTGGAACCCGGATGGCAACCCAAAGGTAGAAGAGCCAATGGCACGACCCAGGACCAGCTGACGGTACTGGAACCCGGTTACTAAGCAGGAGGTACCCGTGCCTGAAAGCACTACCAAGGACCATCTGATGTTGGCGAAACTCGGATACCTAGAAGGAGGCACCTAAGCCAAAGGCTCTGCCTGGAACCAGCTGACAGTGCTGGAACCAGGATGGGGAGCAGAAGGCAGAAGAGCAAAAGACACTGCCGAGAACCAGCTGACGTTACTGGAACCCTGATGGCGACCCAAAGGTAGAAGAGCCAATAACATGACCGAGGACCAGCTGACGGTACTGGAACCTGCTTACTAAGCAGGAGGTACCCGTGCCTGAAAGCACTACCAAGGACCACCTGATGTTGGCGGAACTCAGATACCCAGAAGGAGGCACCTAAGCCAAAGGCTCTGCCTGGAACCAGCTGATGGTGCTGGAACTCAGATAGGCAGCAGAAGGTCCACGGGAAAAGAAACAATAGCTAGGCCGCGAGCCGGCCGCAGTTACCGAAAAACCACAGACCTACAGGGGGAGCTTGTCCTATTGGCACTACAGAACCAGCCTTGATTGCCACTTCCCGCAGCCCACACAGGAAGCATCTAAACTGCAGTCACCATAGAGTCGGCTAACCCGAACGCAACACGACAGGACAATGTTTTGTAGTCTAAGTGACCCTGACACTACCCGGAAACAGCTGGCATGCTGAAAGCAGGCTGGGCAGGAGGGAGTACCCGTGCCAAAGACACTGCCGAGAACCAGCTGACGGTACTGGAACCCAGATGCGTTGCCCAAGGTGCAAGAGCCAATGTCACGACCGAGGACCAGCTGACAGTACTGGAACCCGGTTACTAAGCAGGAGGTACCCGTGCCTGGAAGCACTACCAAGGACCACCTGACGTTGGTGGAACTCGGATACCCAGAAGGAGGCACCTAAGCCAAAGGCTCTGCCCGGAACCAGCTGATGGTGCTGGAACCAGGATGGGAGCAGAAGGCAGAAGAGCAAAAGACACTGCCGAGAACCAGCTGACAGTACTGGAACCCGGATGGCCACCCGAAGGTAGAAGGAGCCAATGGCACTACCGAGGACCAGCTGATAGTACTGGAGCCCAGTTACTAAGCAGGAGGTACCCGTGCCAGAAAGCACTACCAAGGACCACCTGACGTTGGCGGAACTTGGATACCCAGAAGCTGGCACCTAAGCCAAAGGCTCTGCCCAGAACCAGCTGACAGTGCTGGAACCAGGATGGGGAGGAGAAGGCAGAAGAGCAAAAGACACTGCTGAGAACCAGCTGACTGTACTGGAACCCGGATGGCGACCCGGAGGTAGAAGAGCCAATGGCACGACCGAGGACCAGTCGATGATACTGGAACACGGTTTAATAAGCAGGAGGTACCAGTGCCTGAAAGCACTACCAAGGACCACCTGACGTTGGTGGAACTCGGATACCCAGAAGGAGGCACCTAAACCAAAGGCTCTGCCCGGAATGAGCTGACGGTGCTGGAACCAGGGGGACCTAGTCAAGATTGTCTTCCCAAGAACCAGCTAACGGTGCTGGAACTCAGGCAGCAGAAGGTCCACAGGAAAAGAAACAATAGCTAGGCCGCGAGCCGGCCGCAGTTACCGAAAAACCACAGTCCTACAGGGGGAGGTTGTCCTATTGGCACTACAGAACCAGCCTTGATTGCCACTTCCCGCAGCCCACATTGGAAGCACCTAAACTGCAGGCAGCATGGAGTCGGCTAACCCGACCGCAACACGACAGGACAACGTTTTGTAGTCTAAGTGACCTTGACACTACCCGGAAACAGCTGGCGTGCTGGAACCAGGCTGGGCTGGAGGGAGTACCCATGCAAAAGACACTTCTGAGCAACAACCGGTGGTGTTGAAACCCAGCGAAAGCAGGAGGAGCAGACTTTAGTCTTTGCTGCACAAACAGCAGGGGAACAGCTGGCGCTACTGAACCCCAATAACAGAGGAGCAACTGTTGACTGTGCAGACAGCAATTCCGGGCAACAACTGACAGTGTTGAAGCCCAGGGAAAGCAGGAGGAGCAGACTTTAGTTTTTGCCACACACACAGCAGGGGAACAGCTGGCGTTACTGAACCCCAATAACACGGCAGCAAGTGTTGACTGTGTAGACAGCACTTCCAGGCAACAACTGGCGATGTTGAAACCCAGGGAAAGCAGGAGGAGCAGAGTGTAGGCCGAAGCCTGCACTGGAGGGAGTTTAATATCTGATGTTGTGCCAGCGTGGCAGTCGCATGACACATTGCTAGCTACACAGCAGGGGAACAGCTGGTGTTACCGAACCCCACTGACACATGAGCGAGTGTTTTTCTCTGTGCAGCCTGCACTTCCCAGCACCAACTGACGGTATTGGAGCCCAGGGAATCCAGGAGGAGCAGAGTGTAGCCCGAAGCCTGAACTTGAGGCAGGTTAATGTCTGTTATTGTGCCAGCGTGGTGGTCGCTGGACACATTGCCGGATACACAGCAGGGGAACAGCTGGCATTAATGAACCCCATTGACACATGAGCGAGTGTTTTTCTCTGTGCAGCCAGCACTTCCGGACAACAACAGGCAGTATTGGAGCCCGGGGAATCATGGAGGAGCAGAATGGAGGCAGGTTAATGTCTGTTGTGCCAGCGTGGCGGTCGCTGAACACATTGCCGTATACAAAGCAGGGGAACAGCTGGCGTTACTGAACCCCACTGACACATGAGCAATTGTTTTTATCTGTGCAGCCAGCACTTCCGGGCAACAACTGACAGTGTTGAAGCCCAGGGAATCCAGGAGGAGCAGAGCATAGGCCGAAACCTTCACTGGAGGCAGGTTAATGTATGTTATTGTGCCAGCGTGGTGGTCGCTGGACACGTTACCGGATACACAGCAGGGGAACAGCTGGCATTACTGAACCCAACTGACACATGAGCGAGTGTTTTTCTCTGTGCAGCCAGCACTTCCGGGCACCAACTGGCGGTATTGGAGCACGGGGAATCATGGAGGAGCAGAATGGAGGTAGGTTAATATATGTTATTGTGCCAACGTGGCAGTCGCTGGACACGTTGCCGGATACACAGAAGGGGACACAGCTGGCATTACTGAACCCCACTGACACATGAGCGAGTGTTTTTCTCTGTGCAGCCAGCACTTCCAGGCAACAACAGACAGTGTTGAAGCTCAGGAAATCCAGGAGGAGGAGAGTGTAGGCCGAAGCCTGCACTGGAGGCAGGTTACTGTCTGTTATTGTGCCAGCATAGCGGTTGCTGGACATGTTGCTGGATACACAGAAGAGGAACAGCTGGTGTTACTGAACCCCACTGACACATGAGCAAGTGCTTTTCTCTGTGCAGCCAGCACTTACGGGCAACAACTGACAGTGTTGAAGCCCAGGGAATCCAAGAGGAGCAGAGTGTAGGCCGAAGCCGGCACTGGAGGTAGGTTAATGTCTGTTATTGTGCCAGCGTGGTGGTCGCTGGACACGTTGCCGTATACAAAGTAGGGGAACAGCTGGTGTTACTGAACCCCACTGACACATGAGCGAGTGTTTTCCTCTGTGCAGCCAGCACTTCCGGGCACCAACTGGCGGTATTGGAGCCCGGGGATTCATGGAGGAGCAGAAAGGACACAGGTTAATGTCTGTTGTTGTGTCAGCGTGGCAGTCGCTGGACACATTGCCGGATACACAGCAAGGGAGCAGCTGGCGTTACTGAGCCCCAATAAAACTGGGTCATGTGTTGACTGTGCGGTCGGCACTTCTGAGCAGCAATTGGCGGTGTTGGAGCCCAGGGATTAAAGTTCAGGTGGTAGAAACATGAACACAACAGGAGACCTGGATACTGTTGCCAACCAAGTATTTAATCTGGAGGAGGAGTGGCAAATTCCTGCGAGTTCCGGGCTTGTTGATTTTCAGAAAAGTAAGCCGGTCGACGTTATCTGAGGATAGTCGCATGCGACGGTCTCTTAGTACACCACCTGCGGCACTAAAGACTCGTTCTGATAATACACTAGCAGCAGTGCAAGCCAGCACCTCCAATGCTTACTGGCTAAGCTCTGGCCATGTATCCAGCTTAGAGACCCAAAACTTGAAGGGGGAAGAGCCATCTGGGAGTACACTGAGAGGGCAAGACATGTAGTCTGTCACCATCTGACGGAAACATGGCCTCCTGCTGAGTGGACCCATCTGTGATGGTGTAGACATTTGTGGCGGGCACACAAAACTTTGGCACTGTTGGGCCAGACTGGTCTTGCCTTGCGCTGAGGCACTGCTTCTGCTCCCTCTTTGTGCAGAGCTTCCTCCACTGCCTTGACGCACTGAGCTGCTTTGTAAAGCAGTAGCAGCACTTCTCTCGATTGGACTGGCGAAAATGATGGACTGCACCACTTTGTCTTGGTAGTCCCGCAGTTTACGCTCCCGCTGCAATGGTGTTATGAGGGTTTGTAAGTTGTCACGGTAGCACAGATCTAGGAGGGTGTACACCCAATAATCAGCAGTGGTAAGAATGTGGGCGATGTGGCGGTCATTTCTCAGGCACTGCAGCATGAAATAAACCATGTGCTGCAGACTGCCAACTGGCCTAGAAACACTGTCCCTTGCTTGAGGCGTGATCTCTGCCTGATCTGCATCACCCCACCCTCGCTCTACATACTGACTACATGAGATTTGTGTAACTCCCTTCTCTGGACTGATCTCTTCCTCCTCCATTGACTCCTCCTCATCCTCCTCACAAAGTGTCCCCTGCATAGGCCTTTGTAAGGAACCACGTGGCACAGACTGTCCAGAAGCAGATGGCATTTCTACCTCCTCATCCTCCACCTCTTCCACCCCCTCATCCCTTGGCACTTGCAGTGTTCTTTCAAGCAGGCAGATAAGGGGACAGTGATGCTGACTAGTGCATCATCTGCACTCACCATCCGCGTGGAATCATCGAAGGCATGCAACACCTGGCAGACGTCCTTCATAGTGGCCCATTCAATGGTTGTGAAGTCTGAACGGCGCGCACTGCGACATCTTTTGCGCCTGATGCAGCTGGTACTCCATTACTGCTGGCTGTTGCTCACACAACCGCTCCAACATATGTAACGTTGAATTCCACATGGTGGGTAGGTCACATATGATGCGATGTTCCGGAATGCGGAATCGGCGCTGCAGAGTTGCAATGCGCGATCTTGCCATGCTGGAGCGCCACAAGTGAGCACACTCTAGGCGGACCTTGTGCAGCAGTGCATCAAGATCCGGATAGTCCCTCAAAAAACTCGGAATAACCAAGTTGAGCACATGTGCCAGACATGGGATGTGAGTGAGGTTGACTGGGCCCAGAGCTGCCACCAGATTTCGGTCATTGTCACACACTACCATGCCTGGCTGGAGATTCGCTGGCACAAACCACACGTCACTCTCCTGCTTGATGGCATTCCAGAACTCCTGCACTGTTTGGCTTCGATTCCCCAAAGAAATTAGTTTAAATATGAAATGTTGACGTTTGCCCACGACTATGCTCATATCGGTCAGATCAGGTAAGCGTTCACGGGTCCATGTGGAGGTGGACTGTGATGGCTCCTGCAGCGATGATTCTGAGGAACTGGAGTATGAGGAGGAGTCAATGTGCACAGACTGGATTCCTGCAAACCTTGGAGTTGGCAGAACATGTACAGCGCCACTCTCACGATCTGTACCCAGCTCCACAACATTAACCCAATGGGCAGTGAGGGAAAGGTAAGGTCCCTGTCCATGGGGACTGGTCCACGCATCGGTTGTGAGGTGGACCTTGTTACTGACGGTGCTTAGTAGGGCATGTTTAATGTTTCCCTTCACATGCTTTTGCAGGCAGGGACGGCTTGCCTGCTGAAATAAAAGCGGCTGGGCACATTGTATTGTGGGACTGCCAACGCCATCAAGTTACGGAAGCTGTCAGAATGGCCACCCTTTCTCCCATGCCTGTGCTACAGATGGCTGTAGACTGGGCTGGGAGTGTGAGGATGACTGGGAACGTGGTGCTGTGGGTAGCATTACAGTGGGTCTCTGGACAACAGTGCGAGAGGTTCTTTTTATGGCGATCCTGTGAGGAAGCCAAACCAGCAATGTGGGAGCTGGAGGAAGAGGCTCCAACATGAGCTGAAGATGTGATAGGTGCCGCTGTAGGTTGGCCTAGGTCTTCAGTGTGTTTTTGTAACTTCACAGCATGCTTGGTCCGCACATGTTTCCACATATTTGTGGTATTGAGGTTGCTGACATTTTTCCCTTGTTTGATTTTCTGATGACACAGCTTGCATTTGACAAAGCAAATGTCATCTGCAACTGTGTCAAAAAAGGACCAGGCACTGCAAGTCTTTGGAGCGACCGCTTTGGCTTTTGGAAGAGGCATGCTCCTAATGGGTGCCGAAGTGGATGCTACAGGCACCGCAATCTTCTCCCACCCTCTCCCGGCCGTTTGGGGAATCTCTTCCTCAGAGCTGCTACTACCACCTTCCTGTACCTCACGCCATGATGGGTCAAGGACCTCATCATCTATGCTACCCTCTCCCACCAACTGCTTCTCTTGGGTTGTCCCGGCAGCACAGTACGCACCAGAAAGTGGCACCTGAGTCTCATCATCAGATGCGTACTGAAGTGTGCTGACCGGAGGCACTGTCCCACCTGCCTCTTCAGATTCAGAGAGAACAAGCTGTTGGGCATCACTGCATATTGCCTCTTCTTCTGATTCTAGAATTCTGCTTGGCTGGCCCCCTCTTTCCAAGCCAAGAGATTCAGAGAACAGAAGTAGAGATGGCTCCTGTCCTGGGCTCTCTGACTGCCTGGGCAATTTGGCAGGTGGTGAAGAGACAGATGGTTGCTCTTCAGTGCTCTGTGCCTGAGAGGATGTGGCACTAATTGAAGTCGATGCGTTAGGTGCCATCCATCCGACAACGGCTTCAATTTGTTCGTCCCGCAGCAGCAGGGTACGGCGAGCTCCTACAAAGCTACGCATGAAGGTCTGTTCCCTGCTAAAACTGGGGGATGATGAGTCACCGCTGCCTGCAGCAGGCACAGAATCCCTACGTCCTCTCCCTGCTCCACGCCCACAACCACGTGCTTTACTACCTGCCTTCTTCATCTTGGTAGACTGATAAAGATAGGCAGAAAAGTACTAAGGGCTTAGCGTGCTTATTCCTGAACAGCTGCTAACAGGTATAAGAAACACTAATTTTATAAAGTGTGGACTACACTTTAATATGAGCTAATGTGGCCTACACAACTGAAAAGTGGTGTGTTTGGTGAACTTTATATTTTTTTTTTTGCAGAACAGACACTACAGAGTGAGCTGCACTCACAGACAGACCGTGCAGACAGCCGTGAACGGTGCTGCAAGGCCAAAACAAGATCCTCTATGTAATCCTATATCGTGTTTTTCCACAATCTAGCTGGATACGGAGGGAAAGCCACTAATAGGATAAATTTGAAAAATGTGCAGCAGGCTGCACTAACTGACAAACGGACAATGGAACAGTATGAGGCAGTGACGCACCCTGAGCTGACTACAACCGGCTGTGGCGGTAGAACAGACTACACAGCGAGCTGCACTCACAGACAGACCGTGCAGACAGCCGTGAATGGAGCTGCAAGGCCAAAACAAGCTCCTCTATGTAATCCTATATAGTGTTTTTCCACAGTATAGCTGGATACGGAGGGAAAGCCACTAATAGGGTAAATTTAAAAAAATGTGCAGCAGGCTGCACTAATTGCAAAAAAGGACAATGGATTGAGCAGTATGAGGCAGTGACGCACCCTGAGCTGACCACGACCGGCTGTGGCTGTGGACAGACTACAGAGTGAACTGCACTCACACACAAACAGAGACCTTGCAGACAGCTGTGAACAGCTCTGCAAGGCAAAAGCAAGGTTCTCACACAGCGGTTGCTAAATTAGCCTGGGTAAAGCACAATGAAGCAAATCGCTATCTCTAAACTGGCCCTCAGTCAGAACACAGTGTCCTGTCACTAACTGAACTCACAGCAGAGTGAACCCAAAATGGCGGCGGCGTCTTTTATAGGGCATCATGACATCATTTCAGCAGCCAATCACAGCCATTCCAGTAGTTACATGTCCACCATGCAGAACAGGATGTGCCCACACTAGTAATCATTCCTCATTGGCTGAATTAAATAAAACCGGGACTTTGCCTTATAGGAACTTCCGATTCTGGTATTCGATATACTGAAAGTATCGGAACTCGGTATCGGAATTCTGATACCGTGAATATCAGCCGATACCCAATACTTGCGGTATCGGAATGCTTAACAATACTCAGGACATGTTTTGCAATACCTCAGTACCACAGCGTTTACCCCAAGCCAAAAAAAGCCACAATATGCGCTCTTGCATCTTTTTGGCCCCTAAATGCCTCCCCAGCATATGGGTGTGAGCCATCTCAAGCTCCGCCCGATGGTAGGATTGGGGCACTACCAGTTCTACCATCTTATCCTGGATTTTATCAACCATGTATAATAACTCCTGGTTGATCACCATATGTAGGAACACCATTCTGCACTCATTTGCTGAGCCACACCATTTACCTCGATTACTCTTTCAAGTGCCCGGGTCCAAACTTACCAGGGGACACTTCCAGCTCAGGGATCGATGGGCTCTCCATATCCTCTCCTGCCAATGACTCTAGGGGAAACCTATCGGGGTTCCACTCTGTCCCTAGGTTGGCGACCCCTATGGCAGGTATCCTTAACTTGGGATCTTCGGGTTCCATGCCCAGAATATCATTTACCCTGGGAAGTTTAATTTTATTTTTCTATAGTGAACAGAAGAGGGGCAAATCCCTTCTCAGGACAGCCCCATAAGGAAGGGTCTTCACTAACCCCACCACATGTTTAATTTCCCCGAAGGGCATAACAAATGACACCTCCATTGTCAGGTACTCGTGGAGTTCACCATGGATGCAAACAACACCCATATTTTTCACTGTTGGTTTGAAGCCCGAGATTAATGATCCAGGCTCCCGAGTCCAGAAGGGTCTCAGCATGGTGTCCGTTGAAGCGTACCTGGCACAGAAGTGGTCACCAGGTGAAATGACCGGATCCAAAGTTAAAATGGCCTGTTTGTACATCGACATATGGTGAGTATACCCGTAGTCCATAGGTTCAGCTGTTAGGGGGCAGGTGGCAGCCACATGTGCTAGCCCTTGGCACTGCCAACACTTAATAGCTGCTGCATGACTGGACCTAGGGGTCGATTTTGGGGAACCGAGTCTCTTGTTTCTCTCACTTTGGGGTATCCCTGTTGTGAATTCTGCTTTTGGGCTCCCTCCGGTGGTTGTAGGTGGTAATGCAGTTGTCCCTGGGCTGCAGTCCTGGTCAGGTGTATCCGCTGATTGCAATTCTGACTGGGGTATTTAGGTTTGCAGGATTCATTAGTCCTTTCCAGTTGTCAATGGTTATTGGGAGGTGTTGGACCTCTGTCTGGTTTCTCCTGCTTAGCTGCCAATTCAGCAAAGATAAGTGTCTGTTTTTTTTTTCTATGGCACACATGCTGTGTGCTGGATTTTTGATTGTATTTCTGCTCTGTGTGTAGGATTCTCTGGAGTTGCAGATATACGTTCCACGTCTTTAGTTAGATGGAGGAATTTTTTGTATAATCTGCTGTGGATATTTTTGGAAGGGTTTTGTTACTAGCCACACAGTGTTCTGTCCTATCCTTTCCTATTTTAGCTAGAGTGGCCTCTTTTGCTAAATCCTGTTTTCTGCCTGTGTGTGTCTTTCCTCTCCTACTCACAGTCAATATTCGTGGGGGGCTGCCTATCCTTTGGGGTTCTGCTCTGAGGCAAGATAGTATTCCTATTTCCATCTATAGGGGTATTTAGTCCTCCGGCTGTGACGAGGTGTCTAGGGTTTGTTAGGCACACCCCACGGCTACTTCTAGTTGCGCTGTTAGATCAGGATTTGCGGTCAGTACAGTTACCACCTACTCCAGTGAAAGTTATTCATGCGGCTCCAAGGTCACCGGATCATAACATATCCCCTCAGTAAGTGATTGGTCCTGGTTGGCCCCAGGAGAGGGTCAGGGACATTTTCCAGGCTCCTGGGCTGGCGGGGCCTTACATGACCATAGTGGAGCAGAGTCATGTATAAAGTTCTGAGTGGCTGCATACCGCTCAATCAGGCTGACCACCTGATCTAGGGAGCTGGGATCCCCTTGGGCCACCCAATGCTGAATAGCGGCTGGCAGAGTTCATAGTAGCTGGTCTACCACCACTCTCTTCACCATCTGGTAAGGGGTTAAAGGGACACTGTCACCTGAATTTGGAGGGAAAAATCTTCAGCCATGGAGGCTGGGTTTTTGGGTGTTTGATTCAACCTTTCCTTACCCGCTGGCTGCATGCTAGATTGCTTTGTGCAGGCATGTACTACGGAGGACAGAGAATGAACTTCAATCCAGCATGCAGCCAGCATGCAGCCAGCAGGTAAGGAAATGGTGAATCAAACACCCAAAAACCCCGCCTCCATGGCTGAAGATTGTTCCCTCCAAATTCAAGTGACAGTGTCCCTTTAAGGTCTCAGGCTGAAGCCATTTTTTAACTAGCTGTAACAAGTCATATGACTGAGACCTGACGAAGCAAGACTCCACAAAGGACCACTGAAAAACCAGTTGGACCCTCATATATGTATTAAACCCAAGTCGGGCCAGTATCTCTTCTATGAGTTTCTCATAGTCCAGGGCATCATCCCGACTGATGTCCAAGTAAACCTTCTGGACATCTCCTTTCAGGATGGGGGCCATCTCTTCAGCCCACTGGGACATTGTCAAGCTCTTCCACTCTGCTGTGTGCTCAAACACGGGGAGGAAAGCCCTCAAATCGTCCTCAGGACTCATCATCCTCAGCGCTAACCGGACTTTGTACAGGCCTCCGAATGGATCGGGGTCGCTGGTGAGGGTGCCTCTGGCAGAACAGCAATCTGTTGTAGGATCAGCTCTATAGTTTTCTGCTGCTGCTAATACAGCAGCTACTGCTGGGGATCGTGCTGCTGCAGCTGATGCTGCTCCTGCTGCCGTTGCTGCTACTCCTGCTGCTATTGTTGAGTGACCACCAATGTCTTCAAAAGCTCTTCCATCTTGTCAAAAGGCTTGGGATGCAGTGTTGCAGGCCTAAAATATTGACATGGAGCAGGCTTTGGGTATGCCTCGGTTCACACTGCCCGCATTATCCAACCATGTGTAGTGCAGCGGGGTTGGTGCAGTATGACAGACAGGCAGTGACTCAGGAAAGTTAAAAAAAGTGTTTTAATTTCCAGAACTCAAAATGTAAACAGCACACGGTATCTTCCAGATTGCAGCCGAGAATCAAGACAGTCCGTATCCAAGACTGGTTGCCGTGAGCGACAGCACCATCGTGCTATGCTGAGGGGTGCCAGACCTTTTGGTTTCGCTTGGCTCCATGTTACTTCACACAGTCCGATTTGCACCAATTTTTGCACACAGCGTTCCATGGCTCCAGGTTGAGTGTAGACAGCCATTGCTCAAACTCGGCATGGATAGCTTTCCAAAACTGTTGATCTGTATGACTGAGATCTCCAAGGCATATTATTTTTAAACACTGCCTGATTATGGTGAGCCCTGTCTGTGCATTACGGAAATGGGGGAATTCTCTCTGCAGTGTTATTTCTCCATCCCCTGGTGTTTACTAATTTAGTTCTCCAACCCAAGCTGTTTAGTAGTTTAGATCTCCAACCCCTGTTGTCTATTAGTTTAGTTCTCCATATTTTTGTGTGCATTTCTTTCCTTCTGCAATCATAGCTGTTTAGTAGTTTAGTTATCCAACCCCTGTTGTCGTTTACTTTAGTTCTTCATGTTCTGGTGTTAATTTGTTTCATTCTGCAATCATAGCTGTTTAGTAGATTAGTTCTCCAAACCCTGTTTTTATTAGTCTAGTTATCCATTGTATGGTGTGTAGTGGTTTAGTTCTACATCCCTAGCTGTTTAGTAGTTTAGTTCTCCAACCCTGTTGTCTAGTAGTTTAGTTATCTATCTTATGATGGCTAGTGGTTTGTTTCTGCATTCCCAAGTGCCCTGCAAGCCTTGAGGATTGCAAGTCTTGTGGTGCAATCCCTTCCCCCGACTGCCCCCACAGCCACCAGAGTTACCCAGTGCCCAGTCATTGAGATGTAACTCCCCTGTCCATGCTTGCTCATCCAGGTGTCATTGTTGAAATGCACCCTGGCAGACATAGAATTTTTCAGGGAACAGGTGATGATTGTCTGAGACTTGTTGCTGTAGCGCATGCATACCTTTCTTAGAGAAGTAATGATGACTGGGCAACTGGTACTGTGAAACTGTGATGACCATCAGCTTTCGGAAACCATGATAACCCTACACTCCTCTCTGCCAACAAAAATCCTGGTTTTAATCAAATAAATAAATGCAGGCTGATTGGACACCATTCTTCTTTTGATGTTCACACCATCAGGGTGTTCCATCCCCTCTTCCTCAGAATAGCAGTCATATACTGGCCCACAGGCTCACCCACCCACTTCCTTGACCACTTGTATGTGTCTACCAGCAGCGTGGAAGCGCCCTATATTTCCATTGACAGATAACAGACTTGTGTGGAGAAACGGGGTCAGTGCGTGATCTCGTCCGCTGGCCCGGCTGTCTTTAGCAAGACTGCTTGGACCAGGGCTCATACCATTGAACACCCGCTCTATCTCCCGGTGGGCAATACATTACACAGACAACACAGGGTTAAGGTAAAACAGTTTGTCAATACTTTATTGAACCACAACACACAAGAGCATACAGAACAATCTCAGCAATTACACCAAGATGGTGCACATTACAGGGCCTCACCCTTCCACTGACTGCCAAGATAATGGTAGTCGCTACTCCATCTGTGGTACACACGCAGAGAGGAGGTAACTGCAAGTGTAGGGAGATATCCAAGAGCAGCCCTGTGTTCTTGCGGCCGGGTCCCATGTATCCTCAGCTGAGATCCTGAACAGAGTCCGGTGGGTAGCTCTGTGTTACTTCAGCCCAAATGATGTGATCTCTTAGTCTTTTTATACCGAAGGCATGTAAGCTATTTTTAGAATTACTCAGTATCCTTCAGTCCAACATCAAGGTAAACAATGGTGATGTGACCATGTGGTACTACTTTACCATTCAATCCATTTGAATGATAAACTCAATTCCTACAGGCCAATTTTTATGTCTGCGTAAGATCTGCTCTAATGAGATTGACTTTGAGAGACAGGCCTTAGATCTCAAAGAGAGGTTTCTTGAACGTGGATACAGCCGACGCTCAATAAAAAAAGGCTATAACCATGCAAGGCATATAACTCGACATCAAGCTTTGTATGGTACTAAACCATTTAAATCCAACCAAGTACTTAGGTATATTACCCAATACCATGGACAAACTGAACTAATGAGATCCTCTTTAAATAAGTCTTGGACAATCCTAAAGGGCGGATCCGATTCTGTCACAATATATTGGCTGCAGATCATGTGGCAAATGTGTTGCGTCCCCAAATATTATAAAGGTTCATACATTCTGTAATTCTAAGGGGACAATTACATATAGAATCAAACATGCCATAACTTGTACATCAAAGGCTGTGATCTATCATGCCACATGCCCATGCTCCTTAATCTATTTGGGCATGACCACTAGGCAGCTGAAAGTTCACGTGCGCGAATACGTGTTGGGGTTATTAGCCGCAAAGGAAGTAGAAGATATTTCCCTATTGAAAGCAATCCCCAAACACTTTAAGATGTACCATGATTGCAACGCATCCTATTGAAGGTAATTGTTATTGATATGATTGAGATAAATGAAAGGGGTGGTGAAATAAGCACAACACTGGCAAAAATAGAGACAAAATGCATCTGAACCCTAGATACCGTGTCACCAAAGGGGTTAAATGAAAACCTGAGTTTTGTACCTTTCTTGTAAACCACTTTATTTTTATATTTTATTGTTTAATTATTTTATTCACATTGGCTATTGCATGGTTTTAATACTTATATTATATATATATTTTTTTAGTATTTCCTGTCACTTACCTTGTGCGGGTCATGGGTCTTGGACGTGCCTTTCTGCCAATTAATTTTGATGGAAGGGCCTTGGATCAACGAAGGTTGAGGATCAATGACTTCGCTGAAGTTGCACATTTGGACTGATTAATTGCTTTATGGAGAATATATTTAATTTATATTATTATTTCATATATTTTTTGTGTCTTTATATATTTTTCCATATATATTTTTTTTTCATTTTTTTTGTATATTTTTTAGTATATTTCTTTTTATTTATTATTTATATATTTTTTTTGATTATTTTTTATTTTTTATTATTTTTTGTGTTTATTATATTTTTCTATTTTCATTCAATACAATTTTGTTGTTTATTTATTTGACATTTGATTCTCATGATTTAATCATTTATTATTGTGCCTTGAGCTTATATCTTTTGCTTATGTGTGATACATTATGTATTGTATAGATGTCATATGTATTACTGGCTGATTTGCGCACATATATTTTAGTTGTATATTATTACTTGAGTGCTATTATGCATTTTGTGTTGGCTCATATAGTGATACTTATGCCCCGTTTTTTATTACACATATACATATATTGCACTATAATCCATGTAGGCTCCCATTGAATTTATATGCACTGTTTTTTCTTCCCACGCTGTGTCGCTGGCTGTGCGCATGCGCGGTCTGTGTCCTGGAGACCCGTTCTTCTGCGTCTCTGTGTCCTTGGTTATGCCGGGTACTCCGTCCCTGTGCGGCCGGTCATGTGACTCAGATGCCGGAACTTCCCGGTCCTCCTGACTGCGCACGCACCGCAAACACTCGGGCCATTGCGGTTGGAACTTGCACGGTATAAAAAACCCCACTAAAACCCGTAATAGCCATCCCCTGACGAAGGAAGTTTTGCGCAGGCACGGGACTCAGCAACCCTGAAAGGTATATTAAGTATATTCCTCTGTGCTTCCTTTTATCACTTTTGCACTTTATTCCTTTGCTGTGGACTTATATATAAAGACCATTGTTTTGTCCTTTTTTTCCTGCGGGTTTTGCACATATCACATATTTTTGCACTTCTTGGGCAATTTATCTGCTGCACATTAAATGAGTTATATTGTTATATTATGTGTACACTATATCATTAGTCTTTATCTTTTGAAAATTGTGGTATGCACAGCTGAGTAATATATATATATATATATATATATATAAAAAATGTTGTAATTAGATACCCTGGGTTTGCTGCTATTGATTATATTATACACTATATTTTATGATTTATTCTGTCCTGATCCTGTGCACAATAAGTGTTTTAAAAATAATTATTTGCCACTTTTTATTAATAAAGGCATTTTTTATAATCTTATTCCAGCCTGTATGTTCTTTGGTGTTTCATGTTCTCTGTTGCTTTGATTGTTCTCTCATCCTTAGTGGTATCCACTATCTCTCACAGTACACCACAACTCTTTTATAGGGTTGAGCGAAAGGGGTCGGCCATTTTCAGAAGTCGCCAACTTTTGGCAAAGTCGGGTTTCATGAAACCCGACCCGACCCCTGTGTGGGGTCGGCCATGAAGTTGGCGATCTTCTGAATCTGGTATCGGAATTCCAATCCCGAGTTCCGATATGTTTGCAATATCGGAAATCGGTATCGGAATCCCTATTTAAGTGTAAAATAAAGAATTAAAACAAAAAATATCGCTATACTTACCCTCTGACGCGCCCTGGTACTAACCGGCAGCCTTTCTTCCTTCGAATCAGCGCTTGCAGGACCTTGCGGTGACGTCGCGGCTTGTGATTGGTCGCGTGACCGCCCATGTGACCGCTCACGCGACCAATCACAAGCCGCGACGTCACCGCAAGGTCCTGCAAGCGCTGATTCTTAGGAAGGAAGGCTGCCGGAAAGAAGCAGGGCGCGTCCGAGGGTGAGTATATACCTAATAGGAATATACTCACCCTCGGACGCGCTGATTCGAAGGAAGGAAGCTTCCTGGTTAGTACCAGGGCGCGTCCGAGGGTGAGTATAGCGATATTTTTTATTTTAATTCTTTATTTTACACTTAAATATGGATCGCAGGGCCTGAAGTAGAGTTTCCTTTCCTTCAGACCCTGGGAACCATTGGAAACCCAATGCACTGCATTGGGTTTCGAGTTTCGGCCGACCCCGACCCCGACTTTTTTATAGGATCGGCCGATTTCACTCGACCCGACTTTTGAAAAAGTCGGGTTTCGTGAAACCCGACCCGATCCTATAAAAGTAAAAGTCGCTCAACCCTACTCTTTTATATCTATAAAAATTTCTTGTGAAAAACGTATATTTTATTTGAGTATTGCCTTGGGTGTATCTGTAGTTTTAACTCTACATATTACTGTGTTTTGCACTGGTCTTTTTCTTGCAAATTGAACATGGATTTTAAAACCAGGGAGCTATCCTGGCAGGGACAGATCAATGTGGTATTTTCTAATGGCAACGTGGCAACCACTAATACTTGTGGTTCACAATTTGATGAGTTATTTAAAACAATTAAGAATTTAGCATACAAGAGAACTCGGTCCTGGTGGAACAGGCCCTTTTTAGAGAATTACATTCAACGCCAGTTAATTCCAAGTGGATTACGGATACATCTAACCCCTGCTTTTCCTGTTACTAATGAGGAATTCGCTAAAAACTGGGAAGAGGTGTGTAACATGTCCTCTAGGCAATTGATGGATTTTTTGGTAAAATATAATTCAAAAAATGTAATGGAAATTGATAGATCCCTGGATGAAATATATGTTAGGGCAAAATCATGTTTGCCCACTGAACAGCTGACATCTATGGATAATCAATTGGAAAGGCAGATAGATCAGTGTATAAAGGACATCCAAGCCAATCAAAGAAGCAAACTGTTGAGGGATCAAATGGATTTCTCTAATGGTAGGATCTACAGGTGGCGTAAAAACAATCTGAATGAAAATGCACGTGATCGGATTGATTCTGCCTCATCTAACCCTGCCGTGGTGGATATTTCTGGTGCCTCCACTTCCGCCTCTGTTTCAACTTCAACTTCAATTGTTTCCACTCCTAAGCGTAAACTTGAACTGCGCTATGCACCGGCTAAACGTAATTTTGGATACTCTCCAGAGAACTTCAGGAGTAGTTTGAAAGTGATTAATTTAAATACACACATATTGTCAGAAACTGAAATTAATGTTCTTAAAAAGGGTCTTATGTTTTCTCCAACAGCACAGTTTGATAAATTTACGGCTATTAAGGATTTGCATTTATTTGCAAGAAAATTAATATTTAAGAAGCACTTTCATAATGAAAATACATCACAATTGTTCCCTACAGAGGCGGAACAGGAGGCACTAGCTATCTTGGATGAACTGGCACAGGAACATAATGACCCAGTGGGAGGTAAGATCCCGATATCTATTCAACCAAGGTCACGTAAGTTTCCCCCCTTGTCAGCCTGTTCTCTGATTGACATCTTTGTGAAGACAGTCAGCAGAGAAATTGACAAGATTCCTTGTTTTCCATCAGTGCATAACTTAAGTAAAGATGAAAAAATAGCCCTGAGGGGCTTAGAGAATTTATATGATGTGGTATTTAAACTGGCTGACAAGGGGGGCATTGTGGTCATTTGGCCTAAGCAGATGAACGAGAATGAGGCATTCCGCCAGCTAAAGAACAACGTATGCTATAAAAAACTAACCTTCAATCCTTTTGGGAAATTCCAAGCAGAGCTTCTAACTATTCTCAGGGAAGCCTTGGATACTGAGGTTATTACTAAGGAATTATTTTCAGCTCTTCAAGTATTCGAATCAACAATATCAACATTTTATTTGTTGCCTAAAGTCCTCAAAAACCAAACTGTTCCACCTGGTGGACCCATTATCTCGGGCTGTGGTAACTATCGCGAGAATATTAATAAATTTGTTAACTCTAGGTTACAACCATTTGTTGAAGATTTACCCTTTTTTTTATAAAAGACACCAATGAATTTTTGAAAAAAATAGATGGCCTACATGTTAGTGGTGATACCTTGTTGGTCTCTTGTGATGTTGAGAGTCTATATACCAATATCTGCCATAGTGATGGAATACAGGCAGAAAGATATTTTTTAGGATCGTCACCTATACCTTCATCCATGAGACAATTCATTATACAATTGCTTGATTTTTCTTTATCAAAATTTTTTTTTCTGCTTAAGGTGTCCCTCTACCTGTAGCTCCAGGGTACAGCAATGGGTGCTTCTTTTGCGCCATCTTATGCTAAATTTTTCCTGGGGCTGTGGGAGAGGGACCTCTTTTGATCCGAGCCTGTGCCGTCAATGGATTGCATCCCCTTGTGGGTGTGATTCATTGATGACATATTTTTTATCTGGCAAGGCTCGGAAGAATCTCTTCACAATTTTATGAAACACTTAAATCAAAACTCTCGTAATATTCATTTGACCTATAAAGTCGATGAAAATTCAATGGAATTTTTGGATGTAAGTGTCTGTAGAGGTGATGATGGCTGCTTGTACACCAACATTTTACGTAAATCGACGGCAGTAAATTCTCTTCTCCATGCAACCTCTTCACACCCACCAACAATAATAAACTCAATTCCTGCAGGCCAATTTTTACGTCTGCATAGGATCTGCTCTAATAAGATTGATTTTGAGAGACAGGCCTTAGATCTCAAAGAGATGTTTCTTGAACGTGGATACAGCCGATGCTCAATAAAAAAAGGCTATAACCGTGCAAGGCATATAACTCGACATCAAGCTGTGTATGGTACTAAACTGTTATGATCCGGTGACCTTGGAGCAGCATGAAAACTTTCACTGGAGTAGGTGGTAACTGTACTGACCGCAAATCCTGATCTTAACACCGCACTAGAAGTAGCCTTGGGGTGTACCTAACAAACCCTAGACACCTCGTCACAGCCGGAGGACTAAATACCCCTAAAGATGGAAATAGGAATTCTACCTTGCCTCAGAGCAGAACCCCAAAGGATAGGCAGCCCCCCACAAATATTGGTTGTGAGTAGGAGAGGAAAGACACACACACACAGGCAGAAAACAGGATTTAGCACAAGAGGACACTCTAGCTAAAATAGGAAAGGATAGGACAGAGTACTGTGCGGTCAGTATTAAAACCCTTCCAAAAATATCCACAACAGATTATACAAAAATTCTTCCATCTAACTAATGACGTGGAACGTATATCTGCAACTCCAGAGAATCCTACACTCAGAGCAGGAATACAATCAAAAAACAAACACACAGCATGAGTGCCATAGAAAAAGAAACAGACACTTATCTTTGCTGAATTGGCAGCTAAGCAGGAGAAGCCAGACAGAGGTCCAACACCTTCCAAGAAACATTGACAACTGGCAAGGACTAATGAGTCCTGCAAACCTAAATACTCCAGTCAGAATTGCAATCAGCAGATACACCTGTCCAGGACTGCAGCCCAGGGACAACTGCATTACCACCTACAACCACCGGAGGGAGCCCAAAAGCAGAATTCACAACAGTACCCCCCCTTGAGGAGGGGTCACCGAACCCTCACCAGAGCCCCCAGGCCGATCAGGATGAGCCAGATGAAAGGCATGAACCAAATCAGTGGCATGGACATCAGAGGCAAAAACCCAAGAATTATCCTCCTGGCCATAACCCTTCCATTTGACAAGGTACTGAAGCTTCCGGCTCGAAAAACGGGAATCCAAAATCTTCTCAACAACATATTGCAACTCCCCATCAACCAACACAGGGGCCGGAGGATCAACAGAGGGAACAACGGGCTCCACATATTTCCGCAATAAAGATCTATGGAAGACATTATGGATCGCAAAAGAGGCCGGAAGCGCCAGTCGAAAAGACACCAGAATAATAATCTCAGAAATCCTATAAGGACCAATAAACCGAGGCTTAAACTTAGGAGAAGAAACCTTCATAGGAACATGACGGGAAGACAACCAGACCAGATCCCAAACCCGAAGCCGGGAACCAACACACCGACGACGGTTAGCAAAACGTTGAGCCTCCTCCTGAGACAACACCAAATTGTCCACCACATGAGCCCAAATCTGCTGCAACCTGTCAACCACAGAATCCACACCAGGACAGTCAGAAGGCTCAACCTGCCCAGAAGAAAAATGAGGATGAAAACCAAAATTACAAAAGAAAGGCGAAACCAAAGTAGCCGAACTAGCACGATTATTAAGGGCAAACTCGGCCAATGGCAAGAAAGCCACCCAATCATCCTGATCAGCAGACACAAAGCATCTCAAATAAGTCTTCAAAGTCTGATTAGTTCGCTCGGTCTGACCATTTGTCTGAGGATGAAACACAGAAGAAAAAGACAAATCAATGCCCAGCCTAGCACAAAAGGCCCGCCAAAACCTAGAAACAAACTGGGAACCTCTGTCGGACACAATGTTCTCCGGAATACCATGCAAATGGACCACATGCTGAAAGAAAAACGGAACCAAATCCGAAGAGGAAGGCAATTTAGGCAAAGGCACCAAATGAACCATCTTAGAGAACCGGTCACAAACAACCCAGATAACCGACATCCTCT
Organism: Ranitomeya imitator; assembly: GCF_032444005.1. Taxonomy (NCBI): domain Eukaryota; kingdom Metazoa; phylum Chordata; class Amphibia; order Anura; family Dendrobatidae; genus Ranitomeya; species Ranitomeya imitator. Next base: position 668,276,803 of record NC_091286.1, read on the forward strand.
GGGAAACCGGAAGATCAGAAATAAAATCCATAGAAATATGCGTCCAGGGCCTCTCAGGGACCGGCAATGGCAAAAGCAACCCACTAGCACGGGAACAAGGCTTGGCCCGCGCACAAGTCCCACAGGACTGCACAAAAGAACGCACATCACGTGACAAAGAAGGCCACCAAAAGGACCTACCAACCAAGTCTCTGGTACCAAAAATGCCTGGATGACCAGCCAACACAGAACAGTGAACCTCAGAAATCACTCTACTAGTCCATCTGTCAGGAACAAACAGTTTCCCCACAGGGCAGCAGTCAGGTTTGTCAGCCTGAAATTCCTGAAGAACCCGTCGTAAATCAGGGGAAATGGCAGAAAGGACCACCCCTTCTTTCAGAATACCGACCGGTTCTAAGACCTCAGGAGAATCAGGCAAAAAACTCCTAGAGAGGGCATCAGACTTAATGTTCTTAGAACCCGGAAGGTACGAGGCCACGAAATCAAAACGGGAAAAAAACAAGGACCATCGAGCCTGTCTAGGATTCAGCCGTTTGACAGACTCGAGGTAAATAAAATTCTTATGATCGGTCAAGACCACAATACGGTGCTTAGCTCCCTCAAGCCAATGTCGCCACTCCTCAAATGCCCACTTCATAGCCAACAACTTCCGATTGCCGACATCATAATTGCGTTCAGCAGATGAAAACTTAAGGGAAAAGAAGGCACACGGTTTCATCAAGGAACCAACAGGATCCCTCTGAGACAAAACGGCCCCTGCCCCAATCTCAGAAGCGTCAACCTCAACCTGAAATGGACATGAAACATCCGGTTGGCGCAACACCGCAGCAGAAGTAAATCGACGTTTAAGCTCCTGAAAGGCAGAGACAGCCACAGAGGACCAATTCGCCACATCAGCGCCTTTCTTCGTCAAATCGGTCAAGGGTTTAACCACGCTGGAAAAATTAACAATGAAACGGCGATAAAAATTTGCAAAACCCAAAAATCTCTGAAGGCTCTTCACGGATGTGGGCTGAATCCAATCCTGAATGGCCTGAACCTTAACCGGATCGAACCGAATATAAGTCCGGAAGATATCATGCATGAAGGACTGAAAAACAGATTAGTGAGCCCAAATGGCATCACAAGGTATTCAAAATGGCCTTCGGGTGTGTTAAACGCAGTTTTCCATTCATCTCCCTGCTTAATACGAACAAGATTATATGTCCTTCGAAGGTCAATCTTCGTAAACCAACTAGTTACCTTAATCCTAGCAAACAAATCGGTAAGCAAAGGTAAAGGGTATTGAAACTTGACCGTGATTTTATTCAAAAGGCGATAATCAATACAGGGTCTCAAGGAGCCATCTTTTTTAGCAACAAAAAAGAACCCCGGTCCCAGCGGTGAAGAAGATGGCTGAATATGCCGTTTCTCCAAAGACTCCTTAATATAGCTCCGCATGGCGGTATGTTCAGGCACAGACAGGTTGAAAAGTCGACCCTTAGGAAACTTACAGCCTGGAATCAAGTCAACAGCACAATCACAGTCCCTGTGCGGTGGAAGGAAACTGGACTTGGGCTCATTGAATACATCCTGAAAATCAGACAAAAACTCTGGAATTTCAGAAGAGGAAGAAGAGGAGATTGACATCAAAGGAACATCATTATGAACCCCCTGACAACCCCAAATAATCACAGACATGGACTTCCAATCCAACACAGGATTATGTACCTGCAACCACGGAAAACCCAGCGCGATAGCATCATGCAAATTATGCAACACCAGAAATCGACAATCTTCCTGATGGGCTGGAACCATGCGCATGGTCACCTGTGTCCAAAACTGGGACTTATTTTTAGCCAAGGGTGTAGCATCAATGCCCCTTAAAGCAATAGGGTTCTGCAAAGGCTGCAAGGGAAAACCACAATGCCTGGCAAACTCAAAGTCCATTAAGTTCAAGGCGGCGCCTGAATCCACAAACGCCATGACAGAAAATGATGACAATGAGCAGATCAAGGACACAGATAACAGAAATTTAGGTTGTACAGTACTGATGGTAAATGAACTAGCGATCCTCTTTGTCCGCTTTGGGCAGACTGAAATGACATGAGAAGCATAGCCACAATAGTAACACAACCTATTCTGACGTCTGAATCCTTGTCGTTACGTTCTAGACAGAATCCTATCACACTGCCTTGGCTCAGGAATCTGCTCTGAGGACAACGCCACAGCGCGCACAGTTCTGCGCTCCCGCAAGCGCCGGTCAATCTGAATGGCCAGAGACATAGAATCATTCAGACCGGAAGGCGTGGGAAACCCCACCATAACATATTTAACGGATTCAGAGAGACCTGTTGTGAATTCTGTGGCAGAGCTCCCTCCTGTGGTCATAAGTGGTACTTCGGCTGATTCTCTCTGGGAGCTTCCGTTTGTGGAGGAAACTGGTACTGCTGCTTCTGAGTTTCCTCCCTCAGGTGATCTGGTGAGGTCGTTAGGTGCGTCTCTACTTAACCCCACCTAATGCTTTGATTCATGCTTCCTGTCAATGTTCCAGTGTTGGACTTGTGTTTCTCTGGATCATTCCTGTGGCCTGCTGCTCTGCATAGCTAAGTGCTTCTTTGCTATTTGTTGCTATTTTTTCTGTCCAGCTTGTCTATTTGTTTTGCTGGAAGCTCTGGGACGCAAAGGGTGTACCTCCGTGCCGTTAGTTCGGTACGGAGGGTCTTTTTGCCCCCTTTGCGTGGTTTTCTTTAGGGTTTTGTGTAGACCGCAAAGTTATCTTTCCTATCCTCGTTCTGTCTAGAATATCGGGCCTCACTTTGCTGAATCTATTTCATCCCTACGTTTGTCTTTTCATCTTACTCACAGTCATTATATGTGGGGGGCTGCCTTTTCCTTTGGGGTATTTCTCTGAGGCAAGGTAGGCTTATTTTTCTATCTTCAGGCTAGTTAGTTTCTCAGGCTGTGTCGAGTTGCATAGGTAGCGTTAGGCGCAATCCACGGCTGCCTCTAGTTGTGTTTGGAGAGGATCAGGGATTGCGGTCTGCAGAGTTCCCACGTCTCAGAGCTCGTTCTGTTATTTTGGGTTATTGTCAGATCACTGTGTGTGCTCTGACCTTCATGTCCATTGTGATACTGAATTGCTTTTCAATACAGTACAGGAAGCCAAAAGTACTAATGATTCTCAATAGAGGGAAAAAAGAAGTTCTGAGACCATTTTTTTTCCTTTGCACTGTGTTTTGCCTTTTTTTTTTTCCCCTAGACATTTGGGTGGTTCAGGACACATGTGTGGACATGGAGATTCAGGGTCTGTGCTCTTCAATGGATAATCTCGTTATAAATGTACAAAAGATTCAAGATTTGGTGGTTCAGAAGCCTATTTTTGAACCAAGAATTCCTATTCCTGATTTATTTTATGGTGATAGAGTCAAGTTTGTGAATTTCAAAAATAATTGCAAACTGTTTTTGGCCTTGAAACCTCACTCCTCTGGTGACCCAGCTCAACAAGTGAGAATTATTATTTCTTTTTTGCGTGGCGACTCTCAAGACTGGGCATTTTCCCTTGCGCCAGGAGATCCTGCATTAAGTAATATTGATGCGTTTTTCCTGGCGCTCGGATTGCTGTACGATGAGCCTAATTCAGTGGATCAGGCAGAGAAAAATTTGCTGGCTTTGTGTCAGGGTCAGGATGAGATAGAGGTATACTGTCAGAAATTTAGAAAGTGGTCTGTACTCACTCAATGGAATGAAGCTGCGCTCACAGCGATTTTCAGAAAGGGTCTCTCTGAAGCCCTTAAGGATGTCATGGTGGGATTTCCTATGCCTGATGGTCTGAATGAATCTATGTCTTTGGCCATTCAGATCGGTCGACGCTTGCGTGAGCGTAAAGCTGTGCACCATTTGGCGGTATTACCTGAGATTAAACCTAAGCCTATGCAGTGCGATAGGACTTTGTCCAGAGTTGAACGGCATGAACACAGACGTCTGAATGGTCTGTGTTTCTACTGTGGTGATTCCACTCATGCTATCTCTGATTGTCCTAAGCGCTCTAAGCGGTTCGCTAGGTCTGCCACCATTGGTACGGTACAGTCAAAATTTCTTCTGTCCATTACCTTGATCTGTTCTTTATCATCGTATTCTGTCATGGCATTTGTGGATTCAGGCGCTGCCCTGAATTTGATGGACTTAGAGTATGCTAAGCGTTGTGGGTTTTTCTTGGAGCCCTTGCAGTGTCCTATTCCATTGAGAGGAATTGATGCTACACCTTTGGCCAAGAATAAGCCTCAGTACTGGACCCAGCTGACCATGTGCATGGCTCCTGCACATCAGGAGGATATTCACTTTCTGGTGTTGCATAATCTGCATGATGTGGTCGTGTTGGGGTTGCCATGGCTACAAGTCCATAATCCAGTATTAGATTGGAAATCCATGTCGGTGTCCAGCTGGGGTTGTCAGGGGGTACATGGTGATGTTCCATTTCTGTCAATTTCGTCATCCACCCCTTCTGAGGTCCCAGAGTTCTTGTCTGATTACCGGGATGTATTTGATGAGCCCAAGTCCGATACCCTACCTCCGCATAGGGATTGTGATTGTGCTATCAATTTGATTCCTAGTAGTAAATTCCCAAAAGGTCGATTGTTTAATTTATCTGTACCTGAGCACACCACTATGCGCAGTTATGTGAAGGAATCCCTGGAGAAGGGGCATATTCGCCCGTCATCATCGCCATTAGGAGCAGGGTTCTTTTTTGTAGCCAAGAAGGATGGTTCGCTGAGACCTTGTATAGATTACCGCCTTCTTAATAAGATCACGGTTAAATTTCAGTACCCCTTGCCATTGTTATCTGATCTGTTTGCTCGGATTAAGGGGGCTAGTTGGTTCACAAAGATAGATCTTCGTGGTGCGTATAATCTGGTGCGAATTAAGCAAGGCGATGAATGGAAAACTGCATTTAATACGCCCGAGGGTCATTTTGAGTATCTAGTGATGCCGTTCAGACTTGCCAATGATCCATCAGTGTTTCAGTCCTTTATGCATGACATCTTCCGAGAGTACCTGGATAAATTCCTGATTGTGTACTTGGATGACATTTTGATCTTCTCGGATGATTAGGAGTCTCATGTGAAGCAGGTCAGAACGGTTTTTCAGGTCCTGCGTGCTAATTCTTTGTTTGTGAAGGGATCAAAGTGTCTCTTTGGTGTGCAGAAGGTTTCATTTTTGGGGTTCATCTTTTCCCCTTCTACTATCGAGATGGATCCTGTTAAGGTCCAAGCCATCCATGATTGGACTCAGCCGACATCTCTGAAAAGTCTGCAAAAGTTCCTGGGCTTTGCCAATTTTTATCGTCGCTTCATCTGCAATTTTTCTAGTATTGCTAAACCATTGACCGATTTGACCAAGAAGGGTGCTGATGTGGTCAATTGGTTTTCTGCTGCTGTGGAAGCTTTTCAGGAGTTGAAGCGTCGTTTTTTTCTGCCCCTGTGTTGTGTCAACCAGATGTTTCTCTTCCGTTTCAGGTCGAGGTTGATGCTTCTGAGATTGGAGCAGGGGCTGTTTTGTCGCAGAGAGGTTCTGATTGCTCAGTGATGAAACCATGCGCTTTCTTTTCCAGGAAGTTTTCGCCTGCTGAGCGAAATTACAATGTGGGCAACCGAGAGTTGCTGGCCATGAAGTGGGCATTCGAGGAGTGGCGTCATTGGCTTGAAGGAGCTAAGCATCGCATGGTGGTATTGACTGATCATAAGAACTTGACTTATCTCGAGTCTGCCAAGCGGTTGAATCCTAGACAGGCTCGTTGGTCGCTGTTTTTTGCCCGTTTTGACTTTGTGATTTCGTACCTTCCGGGCTCTAAAAATGTGAAGGCGGATGCTCTGTCTAGGAGTTTTGTGCCCGACTCTCCGGGTTTGTCTGAGCCGGCGGGTATCCTCAAGGAAGGAGTAATTGTGTCTGCCATCTCCCCTGATTTGCGGCGGGTGCTGCAAAAATTTCAGGCTAATAAACCTGATCGTTGTCCAGCGGAGAAACTGTTTGTCCCGGATAGGTGGACAAATAAAGTGATCTCTGAGGTTCATTGTTCGGTGTTGGCTGGTCATCCTGGAATCTTTGGTACCAGAGAGTTAGTGGCTAGATCCTTTTGGTGGCCATCTCTGTCGCGGGATGTGCGTACTTTTGTTCAGTCCTGTGGGATTTGTGCTCGGGCTAAGCCCTGCTGTTCTTGTGCCAGTGGGTTGCTTTTGCCCTTTCCGGTCCCGAAGAGGCCTTGGACACATATCTCTATGGATTTTATTTCAGATCTTCCCGTCTCTCAAAAGATGTCAGTCATTTGGGTGGTCTGTGATCGCTTTTCTAAGATAGTCCATCTGGTACCCTTGTCCAAGTTGCCTTCCTCCTCTGATTTGGTGCCATTGTTCTTCCAGCATGTGGTTTGTTTGCATGGCATTCCAGAGAATATTGTTTCTGACAGAGGTTCCCAGTTTATTTCGAGGTTTTGGCGAGCCTTTTGTGGTAGGATGGGCATTGACTTGTCTTTTTCCTCGGCTTTTCATCCTCAGACTAATGGCCAGACCGAACGAACCAATCAGACCTTGGAAACCTATCTGAGATGCTTTGTTTCTGCCGATCAGGATGACCGGGTGTCCTTTTTGCCTTTGGCTGAGTTCGCCCTTAATAATCGGGCCAGCTCGGCTGCCTTGGTTTCGCCATTTTTCTGCAATTCTGGGTTCCATCCTCGTTTCTCTTCAGGACAGGTTGAGTCTTCGGACTGTCCTGGTGTGGATACTGTGGTGGACAGGTTGCAGCAGATTTGGACTCATGTAGTAGACAATTTGACTTTGTCCCAGGAGAAGGCTCAACGTTTCGCTAATCGCAGACGCCGTGTGGGTCCCCGACTTCGTGTTGGGGATCTGGTTTGGTTATCTTCTCGTCATATTCCTATGAAGGTTTCCTCTCCGAAGTTTAAACCTCGTTTCATTGGTCCTTATAGGATTGCTGAGGTTATTAATCCTGTGTCTTTTCGTCTGACCCTCCCAGATTCTTTTTTCATACATAACGTCTTCCATAGGTCATTGTTGCGGAGATACGTGGCACCTATGGTTCCATCTGTTGACCCTCTTGCCCCGGTTTTGGTGGAGGGGGAATTGGAGTATATTGTGGAGAAGATTTTGGATTCTCGTGTTTCAAGACGGAAACTCCAGTATCTGGTTAAATGGAAGGGTTATGCTCAGGAGGATAATTCCTGGGTTTTTGCCTCTGATTTCCATGCTCCCGATCTTGTTCGTGCCTTTCATGTGGCTCATCCTGGTCGGCCTGGGAGCTCTGGTGAGGGTTCGGTGACCCCTCCTCAAGGGGGGGGTACTGTTGTGAATTCTGTGGCAGAGCTCCCTCCTGTGGTCACAAGTGGTACTTCGGCTGATTCTCTCTGGGAGCTTCCGTTTGTGGAGGAAACTGGTACTGCTGCTTCTGAGTTTCCTCCCTCAGGTGATCTGGTGAGGTCGTTAGGTGCTTCTCTACTTAACCCCACCTAATGCTTTGATTCATGCTTCCTGTCAATGTTCCAGTGTTGGACTTGTGTTTCTCTGGATCATTCCTGTGGCCTGCTGCTCTGCATAGCTAAGTGCTTCTTTGCTATTTTTTCTGTCCAGCTTGTCTATTTGTTTTGCTGGAAGCTCTGGGACGCAAAGGGTGTACCTCCGTGCCGTTAGTTCGGTACGGAGGGTCTTTTTGCCCCCTTTGCGTGGTTTTCTTTAGGGTTTTGTGTAGACCGCAAAGTTATCTTTCCTATCCTCGTTCTGTCTAGAATATCGGGCCTCACTTTGCTGAATCTATTTCATCCCTACGTTTGTCTTTTCATCTTACTCACAGTCATTATATGCCTTTTCCTTTGGGGTATTTCTCTGAGGCAAGGTAGGCTTATTTTTCTATCTTCAGGCTAGTTAGTTTCTCAGGCTGTGTCGAGTTGCATAGGTAGCGTTAGGCGCAATCCACGGCTGCCTCTAGTTGTGTTTGGAGAGGATCAGGGATTGCGGTCTGCAGAGTTCCCACGTCTCAGAGCTCGTTCTGTTATTTTGGGTTATTGTCAGATCACTGTGTGTGCTCTGACCTTCATGTCCATTGTGATACTGAATTGCTTTTCACAACAGAGACCCTTTCTGAAAATTGCCGCCAAAGCATCATTATTCCATTTAGTCAACACAGACCATTTTCTGAATTTCTGACAATACAATTGTACTGCCTCTTGACCCTGAGACAGGGCCAACAAGGTCTTCTCAGCTTGATCCACATAATTAGGTTAATCATACAATAATCCTAAAGCCTGAAAAAAGGAGTCTACATTAAGCAAAGCCGGATTCCCAGATTCCAGGGAAAACGCCCAATCCTGCGGATCGCCATGCAGCAGGGAGATGACGATTTTAACCTGCTGAATGGAATCACCGGAGGATCGAGGTCTCAAAGCAAAAAACAGTTTACACTTGTTTTCAAAACTCAAAAATTTGGACCTGTCACCAAGAAACAAATCAGGAGTAGGAATCTTTGGTTCTAAAACAGGAGTCTGAGCAAAATAATCCGAAATACCCTGTACCCTAGCAGCAAGCTGGTCTACACGAGAAGCTAGTTCCTGAACATCCATGCTAGCACAAGCCTCCTCAGCCACCCAGAGATAAAGAGGGAAGAAAAGACAAAACAGACTGAAGAAAAAAAAATGGCTCAACACCTTTCTTCCCTTCTTCTGAGATGCATTTAACTCATTGTTGGCCAGTTGTACTGTTATGATCCGGTGACCTTGGAGCAGCATGAAAACTTTCACTGGAGTAGGTGGTAACTGTACTGACCGCAAATCCTGGTCTTAACACCGCAACTGGAAGTAGCCGTGGGGTGTACCTAACAAACCCTAGACACCTCGTCACAGCCGGAGGACTAAATACCCCCAAAGATGGAAATAAGAATTCTACCTTGCCTCAGAGCAGGACCCCAAAGGATAGGCAGCCCCCACAAATATTGGCTGTGAGTAGGAGAGGAAAGACACACACAGGCAGAAAACAGGATTTAGCACAAGAGGCTACTCTAGCTAAAATAGGAAAGGATAGGACAGAGTACTGTGCGGTCAGTATTAAAACCCTTCCAAAAATGTCCACAACAGATTATACAAAAATTCCTCCATCTAACTAAAGACGAGGAACGTATATCTGCAACTCCAGAGAATCCTACACTCAGAGCAGGAATACAATCAAAAAACAAACACACAGCATGAGTGCCATAGAAAAAGAAACAGACACTTATCTTTGCTGAATTGGCAGCTAAGCAGGAGAAGCCAGACAGAGGTCCAACACCTTCCAAGAAACATTGACAACTGGAAAGGACTAATGAGTCCTGCAAACCTAAATACCCCAGTCAGAATTGCAATCAGCAGATACACCTGTCCAGGACTGCAGCCCAGGGACAACGGCATTACCACCTACAACCACCGGAGGGAGCCCAAAAGCAGAATTCACAACACTAAACCATTTAAATCCAACTGAGTAGTTAGGTATATTACCCAATACTATGGACAAACTGAACTAATGAGATCCTATTTAAATAAGTCTTGGACAATCCTGAGGGCGGATCCCTCACAATATATTGGTGAGAAACCCAATATTACATATCGAAGGTCCAGAAATTTGAGGGGTCATTTAGTCAGGAGTCATTATGCCCATAATCCAGTAACCCCCTCCTTGATGAATGTGAAGCTGGTACTTGGCTGCAGATCATGTGGCAAATGTGTTGTGTGCCCAAATATTATAAAGGCTCATACCTTCTGTAATTCTAAGGGGACAATTACATATAGAATCAAACATGCCATAACTTGTACATCAAAGGCTGTGATCTACAACGGCACATGCCCATGCTCCTTGATCTATGTGGGCATGACCACTAGGCAGCTGAAAGTTCGCATGCACAAACACGTGTTGGGGATATTAGTCACAAAGAAAGTGGAGGATATTTCCCTATTGAAAACAATTCACAAACACTTTAAGATGTACCACGATTGCGACGCATCCTATTGAAGGTTATTGGCATTGATATGACTGAGATAAATGAAAGGGGTGGTGAAACAAGCACAACACTGGCAAAAATGGAGACAAAATGGATCTGAACCCTAGATACCGTGTCACCAAAGGGGTTAAATGAAAACCTGAGTTTTGTACCTTTCTTGTAAACCCCTTTATTTTAATATTTTATTGTTTTATTCTTTTATTCACATTGGCTATTGCATGGATTTAATACTTATATTATATATATTTTTTTTAGTATTTCCTGTCACTTACCTTGTGTGGGTCATGGGTCTTGGACGTGCCTTTCTGCCAATTAATTCTGATGGAAGGGCCTTGGATCAACGAAGGTTGAAGATCATTGACTTCGCTGAAGTTGCACATTTGGACTGATTAATTGCTTTATGGAGAATATATTTAATTTATATTATTATTTCATATATTTTTTGTTTCTTTATACATTTTTTCCATTTATATATATTTTTTTTTTTTTGTATTTTTATTTTTATTTATTATATATTTATATATATATTTTTATAATTTCTATTATTTTTTGTATTTACTTATTATATTTTTCTATTTTCATTCAGTATAATTTTGTTGTATATTTATTTGATATTTGATTCTCCTGATTTAATTATTTTTTATTGTGCCTTGAGCTTATGTCATTTGTTTATGTGCGATACATTATATATTGTATAGATGTCATATGTATTACTGGTTGATTTGCACACATATATTTTAATTGTATATTATTACTTGAGTGCTACTATATATTATGTGTTGTCTCATATAGTGATACTTATGCCCTGTTTTTTATTACACATATACATATATTGCACTATAATCCATATAGGCTCCCATTGAATTTATATGCACTGTTTTTTCTTCCCACGCTGTGTCCCTGGCTGTGTGCATGCCCGGACTGTGTCCTGGAGTCCTGTCCTTCTGCGTCTCTGTGTCCTTGGTTACACCGGGTACTCCGTTACTCCGTCCCTGTGCGGCCGGTCATTTGACTCAGATGCCATTACTTCTGGGTCATCCTGACTGCACATGCGCCGCAAACACCCGGGCCACGGCGATTGGAACTTGCATGGTATAAAAAGCCCACTAAAACCCATAATAGCCAGGCAGGCACAGGACTCAGCAAACCTTAAAGGTATATCACGTATATTCTACTGTGCTTCCTTTTATCAATTTATCACTTTATTCCTTTGCTGTGGACTTATATATAAAGACCATTGTTTTGTCCTTTTTTTTCCTGCGGTTTTTGTACATATCACATATTTTTTGCACTTCTTTGGCAATTTATTTTCTGCACATTAAATGAGTTATATTGTTATATTATGTGAACACTATATCATTAGTCTTTATCTTTTGAAAATTGTGGTTTGCACAGCTGAGTAATATATATATACATATATATATATATATATATATATAAAAATGTTTGTAATTAGTTACCCTGGGTTTGCAGCTATTGATTATATTATACACTATATTTTATGATTTTTTCTGTCCAGATCCTGTGCACAATAAGTATTTTAAAATTAATTATTTGCCATTTTATATTAATAAAGGCATTTTTTATAATCTTATTCCAGCCTGTATGCTCTTTGGTGTTTCATGTTCTCTGTTTCTTTGATTGTTCTCTCATCCTTAGTGGTATCCACCATCTCTCACAGTACACCACAACTCTTTTATATCTATAAAAATTTCTAGTGAAATTTGAGTATTGCTTTGGGTGTATCTGTGGTTTTAACTCTAACCATTCAATCCATTTGCACAGTCTTTCCCTATCTGTTTTAGAAGTCACCAAGCTGGTTCCAGAATTCAATGCACAATTAGCATATTATTTTTATTATTATTATTTATTTACCGTATATACTCGAGTATAAGCCGACCCGAGTATAAGCCGACCCCCCTAATTTTGTCACAAAAAACTGGGAAAACTTATTGACTCGAGTATAAGCCTAGGGTGGAAATGCAGCATTTACCGGTGAATTTCAAAAATAAAAATAGATCACTATTTCCCCATAGCTGTGCCATATAGTGCTCTGCACCGTTCATTATTTCCCCATAGCTTTGCCATATAGTGCTCTGCACCGTTCATTATTTCCCCATAGCTGTGCCCCATATAGTGCTCTGCACCGTTCATTATTGCCCCATAGCTGTGCCATATAGTGCTCTGCACCGTTCATTATTTCCCCATAGCTGTGCCATATAGTGCTCTGCACCGTTCATTATTGCCCCATAGCTGTGCCATATAGTGCTCTGCTCCGTTCATTATTGCCACATAGCTGTGCCGTATAGTGCTCTGCACCGTTCATTATTTCCCCATAGCTGTGCCATATAGTGCTCTGCACCGTTCATACTGCCCCATAGCTGTACCATATAGTGCTCTGCACCGTTCATACTGCCCCATAGCTGTGCAATATAGTGCTCTGCACCATTCATACTGCCCCATAGCTGTGCCATATAGTGCTCTGCACCGTTCATTATTTCCCCATAGCTGTGCCATATAGTGCTCTGCACCGTTCATACTGCCCCATAGCTGTACCATATAGTGCTCTGCACCGTTCATACTGCCCCATAGCTGTGCAATATAGTGCTCTGCACCGTTCATACTGCCCCATTGCTGTGCCATATAGTGCTCTGCACCATTCATACTGCCCCATAACTGTGCCATATAGTGCTCTGCACCGTTCATTATTGCCCTATAGCTGTGCCATATAGTGCTCTGCACCGTTCATACTGCCCATAGCTGTGCCATATAGTGCTCTGCACCGTTCATACTGCCCCATAGCTGTGCCATATAGTGCTCTGCAACGTTCATACTGCCCCATAGCTGTGCCATATAGTGCTCTGCACCGTTCATACTGCCCCATAGCTGTGCAATATAGTGCTCTGCACCGTTCATACTGCCCCATAAGTGTGCCATATAGTGCTCTGCAACGTTCATACTGCCCCATAGCTGTACCATATAGTGCTCTGCACCGTTCATACTGCCCCATAGCTGTGCAATATAGTGCTCTGCACCGTTCATACTGCCCCATAGCTGTGCCATATAGTGCTCTGCACCATTCATACTGCCCCATAACTGTGCCATATAGTGCTCTGCACCGTTCATTATTGCCCTATAGCTGTGCCATATAGTGCTCTGCACCGTTCATACTGCCCATAGCTGTGCCATATAGTGCTCTGCACCGTTCATACTGCCCCATAGCTGTGCCATATAGTGCTCTGCAACGTTCATACTGCCCCATAGCTGTGCCATATAGTGCTCTGCACCATTCATACTGCCCCATAGCTGTGCCATATAGTGCTCTGAACCGTTCATACTGCCCCATATCTGTGCCATATAGTGCTCTGCACCGTTCATTATTGCCCCATAGCTGTGCCATATACTGCTCTGCACCATTCATACTGCCCCATAGCTGTGCCATATAGTGATCTGCACCGTTCATACTGCCCCATAGCTGTGCCATATAGTGCTCTGCACTGTTCATACTGCCCCATAGCTGTGCCATATAGTGCCCTGCACCGTTCATACTGCCCCATAGCTGTGCCATATAGTGCTCTGCACCGTTTATACTGCCCCATAGCTGTGCCATATATGCTCTGCACCGTTCATATTTCCCCATAGATGCTCCACATAAATCTGTGCCGCTGCTGCCGCTGCAATAAAAAAAAATGCCATACTCACCTCTTGCTTGCAGCTCCCAGCGTCCGGTCCTGGCTTCTCTGCGCACTGACTGATCAGGCAGAGGGCGCCGCGCACACTATATGCGTCATCGCACCCTCTGACCTGAACAGTCAGAGCGGAGCGACGCTGGGAAGATGGAGCGGCGCTGGGAAGATGGAGCGGCGCCCGGCGACTGGAACGGGGACAGGTAAATATGCAATACTTACCTGCTCCCGGCGTCCTGCTCCTTCTCCCGGACAGCTGTCTTCGGTGCCGCAGCTTCTTCCTCTATCAGCGGTCACCGGCACCGCTGATTAGAGAAATGAATAGGCGGCTCCACCCCTATGGGAGGTGGAGCTGCCTATTCATTTCTCTAATGAGCGGTCCCACGTGACCGCTGAAGAGGGGAAGAGCTGCAGCACAGAAGACCGTGGAACGGCAGGGGGAGCGCCAGGATCGCTGGAAGCAGGTAAGTATGCCTCAGCGCCCTCTCCCCCTCACCCACCGACCCTGCCGCCCACCTTGACTCGAGTATAAGCCGAGAGGGGCACTTTCAGCCCAAAAATTTGGGCTGAAAATCTCGGCTTATATTCGAGTATATACGGTATATAGCACCATTAATTCCATGGTGCTGTACATGAGAAGGGGTTACATCAAAATTAAAATATCACTTACAGTAATCAAAACTAACAATGACAGACTGGAACAGAGGGAAGAGGACCCTGCCCTTGCGGGCTTACATTCTACAGGATTATGGGGAAGGAGACAGTAGGTCGGGGGATGCAGTAGCTCCAATGGTGTTGAGATGGCCGTGTGGTCTTTACAGGCTGTAAGCTTCCTTGAAGAGGTGGGTTTTCAGGTTTCTTTTGAAGGATCCAAAAGTGGTGGATAACCGGATGTGTTGGGGCACTGAATTCCAGAGGATGGGGGATATTCGGGAGAAGTCTTGGAGGCGATTGAGTGAGGATCGAATAAGCGTGGATTAGCACACATCAATAAATAAAGATAAACACACACTATGTACAAGTCACTATTACAGACTTACACAGTATGTTAAATGGTATATCAGTTTACAAGTCTGTCTTCTTGAACCACCAGACATAAACACTTAAATCCACAAGCTAATATATAGATGAAGAGTCAGTTCTTAATGGTTTGCAAAAACATAACTGTCTGGGTAATTAAGATATAGGGTTGAGCGAAACGGGTCGTTCATTTTCAAAAGTCGCCGACTTTTAGCAAAGTCAGGTTTCATGAAACCCGATCCGACCCCTGTGCGGGGTCGGCCATGCGGTACGCGACTTTCGCACCAAAGTCGCGTTTCAATGACGCGAAAAGCGCCATTTCTCAGCCAATGAAGGTAAACGCAGAGTGTGGGCAGCGTGATGACATAGGTCCTGGTCCCCACCATCTTAGAGAAGGGCATTGCAGTGATTGGCTTGCTGTCTGCGGCGTCACAGGGGCTATAAAGGGGCGTTCCCGCCGACCGCCATGTTACTGCTGCTGATCTGAGCTTAGGGAGAGGTTGCTGCCGCTTCGTCAGAAGCAGGGATAGCGTTAGGCAGGGTCCATTAACCACCAAACCGCTTGTGCTGTAGCGATTTCCACTGCCCAACACCACCTTCGGTGTGCAGGGACAGTGGAAGCTACATTTTTTTTTTTTTTCCCTCAGCGCTGTAGCTCATTGGGCTGCCCTAGAAGGCTCCCTGATAGCTGCATTGCTGTGTGTACGCCGCTGTGCAAACCAACTGCTTTTTTCAAAGCACAAATCCTCTTGTTCCTTCCTTTCTGCACAGCTATCTTTTTGGTTTGTACACACTTTTTATTTAATTTGTGCATCAGTCCACTCCTTATTGCTGCCTGCCATACCTGGCTGAGATTACTGCAGGGAGATAGTAATTGAAGGACACTCCCTGTTTTTTTTTTTTTGTGGGAGATTAAGATTGACATTTCTGCTAGAGTGCCATCCCTGTCTGTGTCATCTCTCACTCAGTGGGCCATAGAAAGCCTATTTATTTTTTTGCTTGATTTGGGTTATAAAATCTACCTGAAAAAATCACTACATCAATCAGTGGGAGAAAAATATTGGCCTCAGGGCTTGTGTGCCACTCTTGACTCCTGTGTGCATCATCACTCACTCAGTGGGCCATAGAAAGCCTATTTATTTTTTTGCTTGATTTTGGTTCTAAAATCTACCTGAAAAAAATCACTACATCAATCAGTGGGAGAAAAATATTGGCCTCAGGGCTTGTGTGCCACTCCTGACTCCTGTGTGCATCATCACTCACTCAGTGGGCCATAGAAAGCCCTTTTTTTTTTTTTTTTTGCTTTATTTGGGTTCTAAATTCTACCTGAAAAAATCAATAAATCAATCAGTGGGAGATTAATATTGGCCTTTGGGCTTGTGTGCCAGTCCTAAGCGTGCCATCTCTCTCTCTCAGATAGTGGGCCATAGAAAGCCTATTTATTTTTATTTTTTTTTAATGGGTTTATAAATTTTCCCTGGAAAAAAAAAAAAAAGTGGGAGATTAATATTGGCCTCTGGGCTTGTGTGCCAGTCCTGAGCGTGCCATCTCTCTCACAAATAGTGGGCCATGGAAAGCCTATTTATTTATTTTTTTTTGGTTTTATAAATTCTCCCTTAACAAAAAAGGGAGATTAATATTGGCCTTTGGGCTTGTGTGCCAGTCCTAAGCGTGCCATCTCTCTCTGTCTCTCAGATAGTGGGCCATAGAAAGCCTATTTATTATTTTTTTTATTGGGTTTATAAATATTCCCTGGAACAAAAAAAAAAAAGTGGGAGATAAATATTGGCCTCTGGGCTTGTGTGCCACTCCTGACTCCTGTGTGCGTCATCTCTCACTCAGTGGGCCATAGAAAGCCTTTTTTTGTTTTATTTGTTTTCTAAATTCTCCCTGAAAAAATCATTTTATTTTCTTTGGTTTCTAAATTCTTCCTGAAAAAATCATTTTATTCTATTTTTTTTTTTCCTAAAGTCTCCCTGAAAAAAAAAAAAAAAATCAGTGGGAGATTAATATTGCCTTTTCTGCTTGTGTGCCAGTCTTGACTCCTGGGTGTGCCATCTCTCTCTCTCTCTCTCCAATTGTGGGCCATAGAAAGCCTATTATTTTTTTAGCTTGATTTGGGTTCCAAAATCTACCTGAAAAAATCACTACATCAATCAGTGGGAGATAAATATTGGCCTCTGGGCTTGTGTGCCACTCCTGACTCCTGTGTGCGTCATCTCTCACTCAGTGGGCCATAGAAAGCCTTTTTTTGTTTTATTTCTTTTCTAAATTCTCCCTGAAAAAATCATTTTATTTTCTTTGGTTTCTAAATTCTTCCTGAAAAAATCATTTTATTCTATTTTTTTTTTCCTAAAGTCTCCCTGAAAAAAAAACAAAAAAAAAACAAATCAGTGGGAGATTAATATTGCCCTTTCTGCTTGTGTGCCAGTCTTGACTCCTGGGAGTGCCATCTCTCTCTCTCTCTCCAATTGTGGGCCATAGAAAGCCTATTATTTTTTTAGCTTGATTTGGGTTCCAAAATCTACCTGAAAAAATCACTACATCAATCAGTGGGAGATAAATATTGGCCTCTGGGCTTGTGTGCCACTCCTGACTCCTGTGTGTGTCATCTCTCACTCAGTGGGCCATAGAAAGCCTTTTTTTGTTTTATTTGTTTTCTAAATTCTCCCTGAAAAAATCATTTTATTTTATTTGGTTTCTAAATTCTTCCTCAAAAAATCATTTTATTCTATTTTTTTTTCCTAAAGTCTCCCTGAAAAAAAAAAAAAAAAAAACAAATCAGTGGGAGATTAATATTGCCCTTTCTGCTTGTGTGCCAGTCTTGACTCCTGGGTGTGCCATCTCTCTCTCTCTCTCCAATTGTGGGCCATAGAAAGCCTATTATTTTTTTTAGCTTGATTTGGGTTCCAAACTCTACCTGAAAAAATCACTACATCAATCAGTGGGAGATAAATATTGGCCTCTGGCCTTGTGTGCCACTCCTGACTCCTGTGTGCGTCATCTCTCACTCAGTGGGCCATAGAAAGCCTTTTTTTGTTTTATTTGTTTTCTAAATTCTCCCTGAAAAAATCATTTTATTTTATTTGGTTTCTAAATTCTTCCTCAAAAAATCATTTTATTCTATTTTTTTTTTCCTAAAGTCTCCCTGAAAAAAACAAAAAAAAAAACAAATCAGTGGGAGATTAATATTTACATTTGTGCTTCAGTGACAGTCCTGCGTGTGTGGCATCTCTCTCATTTGTTGCCACCAACAACAGAGTGTGTAACATTGTGCCTGATTTTCGTTGTGGTCTCACTCACCTGTAAAGGGGTAGCTAAATCATACTGAAGTTATAGCTCACCGTGTAATTTGTGTGACAGCAACAAATACCGTTAGTTTGTTTACGTTTTTAAAACAATGAGGAAGTATGGTGGAAGAGGTCGTGGCCGGGGGCGTTCATTGTCAGCTGGTAATGAGGGTAGTGGTAGTGGTGGAGCATCAGCTGGTCGTGGGAAAAAAAATATTGCACCTAAGTCTGGAGCTGTGGAGCCAGGTTCGTCGTCTGGCTACACAAGGCCTCGAACGCTCCCTTTTCTGGGAGTAGGAAAACCGCTTTTAAAGCCGGAGCAGCAAGAGCAAGTTTTGGCTTATCTTGCTGACTCAGCCTCTAGCTCTTTTGCCTCCTCTCGTGAAACTGGTAAATGTCAAAGCAGCGCGTCGTTAGTGGATGTTCACGGTCAGGGACAAGTCGCTTCCTTGTCCTCTTCAGCAAAAACAACAACAGAGAAGAATGCAGCAGGCGACACAACGGGTTACTCCATGGAGCTCTTTACACATACCGTCCCTGGCTTAGAAAGTGAAGCAGTTAACAGTCCATGCCCATTACAAGTTGAATCTGACATGGAGTGCACTGATGCACAGCCACAGCCAGACTACTATGCTGGTCCTTTGACTCAGACCACAACATTGCCCTCGCAGGGTGCTGATCAAGAATCAGACCCTGATGGGACTATGTTGCCCCATCACGAACGCTATACCACCGACCGACACGGTGACACAGACGAAGTTGCACACGAGCTACAAGAAGAGGTAATAGATGACCCTGTTCTTGACCCCGATTGGCAGCCATTGGGGGAACAGGGTGCAGGCGGCAGCAGTTCTGAAGCGGAGGAGGAAGGGCCGCAGCAGGCATCAACATCGCAACAGGTTCCATCTGCCGGGCCCGTATCTTGCCCAAAACGCGTGGCAAAGCCAAAACCTGTTGGAGGACAGCGTGGCCATCCGGTTAAAGCTCAGTCTGCAATGCCTGAAAAGGTATCCGATGCTAGAAAGAGTGCAGTCTGGCATTTTTTTAAACAACATCCAATTGATCAGCGCAAAGTCATCTGTCAAAAATGTTCAACTACCTTAAGCAGAGGACAGAATCTGAAAAGTCTCAATACAAGTTGCATGCATAGACATTTAACCACCATGCATTTGCAAGCCTGGACTAACTACCAAACGTCCCTTAAGGTTGTAGCACCCTCGGCCAATGAAGCTAGTCAGCAACGCAACATCCCTTCCGGCAGTGTAGGGCCACCATTTTCCGCACCACATGCAGTATCTGTGCAGGTTTCTTTGCCAGGCCAAAGCAGTCAGGGTCAGGGAATCACCAGTTTCGTAGTAGGAAACACTGCATCTAGGGCACCGGTGGCAACAATACCATCTCCCACCGTCTCTCAGTCTGCCATGTCCACCGGCACCCTCGCTAGTTCCATGATCTCCAGCTCTCCAGTCCAGCTCACCCTACATGAGACTATGGTTAGAAAAAGGAAGTACTTAGCCTCGCATCCGCGTACACAGGGTTTGAACGCACACATAGCTAGACTAATCTCGTTAGAGATGATGCCCTACCGGTTAGTTGAAAGCGAAGCTTTCAAAGCCCTGATGGACTACGCTGTACCACGCTACGAGCTACCCAGTCGACACTTTTTTCCAGAAAAGCCATCCCAGCCCTCCACCAGCATGTTAAAGAGCGCATCGTCCATGCACTCAGGCAATCTGTGAGCACAAAGGTGCACCTGACAACAGATGCATGGACCAGTAGGCATGGCCAGGGACGTTACGTGTCCATCACGGCACACTGGGTAAATGTGGTGGATGCAGGGTCCACAGGGGACAGCAAGTTTGGGACAGTTCTGCCTA
Organism: Ranitomeya imitator; assembly: GCF_032444005.1. NCBI lineage: Eukaryota > Metazoa > Chordata > Amphibia > Anura > Dendrobatidae > Ranitomeya > Ranitomeya imitator. Next base: position 668,296,687 of record NC_091286.1, read on the forward strand.
GCCCACGGTCTAGGAAACAATTGGCTGTAGCCGTTCGCACCCCCTCCTCCTCCTCTTCGTCCTCCTGCAGAAGCGAGAGCTCGTCCACAGACCGCAGTCGCACAACCACTCCATTCGCAGCTGCCACTGTTGCACACCAGGTCTCCCATTATGGGGCAGCTACTGGCAAACGTCAGCAGGCTGTATTGGCTATGAAGTGTTTGGGCGACAACAGACACACCGCGGAAGTTCTGTCCGAGTTCTTGCAGAAAGAAACGCAGTCGTGGCTGGGCACTGTAGATCTTGAGGCAGGCAAGGTAGTGAGTGATAACGGAAGGAATTTCATGGCTGCCATCTCCCTTTCCCAACTGAAACACATTCCTTGCCTGGCTCACACCTTAAACCTGGTGGTGCAGTGCTTCCTGAAAAGTTATCCGGGGTTATCCGACCTGCTCCTCAAAGTGCGTGGACTTTGCTCACATATCCGCCGTTCGCCCGTACACTCCAGCCGTATGCAGACCTATCAGCGTTCTTTGAACCTTCCCCAGCATTGCCTAATCATAGACGTTGCAACAAGGTGGAACTCAACACTGCACATGCTTCAGAGACTGTGTGAACAGAGGCGGGCTGTTATGTTTTTGTGGGAGGATACACATACACGGGCAGGCAGTAGGATGGCAGACATGGAGTTGTCAGGTGTGCAGTGGTCGAAGATTCAAGACATGTGCCAAGTCCTTCAGTGTTTTGAGGAATGCACACGGCTGGTTAGTGCAGACAACGCCATAATAAGCATGAGCATCCCCCTAATGCGTCTGCTGATGCAAAGTTTGACGCACATAAAGGATCAGGCGTCTGCAGCTGAGGAAGAGGAAAGCCTTGATGACAGTCAGCCATTGTCTGGCCAGGGCAGTGTACAGGACGAGGTAGCGGGCAAAGAGGAGGAGGAGGACGAGGAGGATGATGGGGATGATTATATTTTTAATGAGGAAGCTTTTCCGGGGCCACTGGAAATTGGTGGCGCGGCAAGGCCGGGTTCTGGTTTTTTGAGGGACACAAGTGACGTGGATTTGCCTGAAACTGCCCCTCAACCAAGCACAACCGCAGATTTGAGAACTGGAACTTTGGCCCACATGGCGGATTATGCCTTACGTATCCTCAAAAGGGACACACGCATAACTAAAATGATGAATGATGACGATTACTGGTTGGCCTGCCTCCTTGATCCTCGCTATAAAGGCAAATTGCAAAATATAATGCCACATGAGAACTTGGAACTAATATTAGCAACCAAACAATCAACTCTTGTTGACCGTTTGCTTCTGGCATTCCCTGCACACAGCGCCCGTGATCGTTCTCACACGAGCTGCAGGGGCCAGCAGACCAGAGGAGTTAGAGGGGCAGAAATCAGAAGTGGAGTTGGCCAGAGGGGTTTTCTGACCAGGTTGTGGAGTGATTTTGCTATGACCGCAGACAGGACAGGTACTGCAGCATCAATTCAAAGTGACAGGAGACCACATTTGTCCAGTATGGTTACAAACTATTTTTCATCCCTTATCGATGTTCTCCCTCAACCGTCATTCCCATTTGATTACTGGGCATCAAAATTAGACACCTGGCCAGAATTGGCAGAATATGCATTGCAGGAGCTTGCTTGCCCGGCAGCTAGTGTCCTATCAGAAAGAGTATTCAGTGCTGCAGGTTCAATACTAACAGAAAAAAGGACTCGTCTGGCTACCCAAAATGTAGATGATCTAACCTTCATTAAAATGAACCACAACTGGATTTCGAAATCTTTTGCCCCACCTTGCCCGGCTGACACCTAGCTTTCCTATGAAAAGGTCTTGCTTGTGGACTATTCTGAATGCCTTTTCCAATCTCGTAATTTTCTGCACCTGATTGTCCAGCATACGACATGTTTACACCTCACTAAATGGCCAAACTCCCCACACGGGGCCGTGGTATCGACACTTGGCGACAGCACCCGTGAGAGTGCAGTTTGTCTGAAGAGGTGGGTGAGCCCACTTTTGGTTGACGGCACTGCCACTGGGTCCCTCCTAGTACAATAAAGTGTCTCTGGCGGTGGTGGTGCGCACCCAACGTCAGACACACCGTTGTAATATGAGGGGCCCTGGCCCTGTACCGCCGGCCACAAGACAGTTTCCCCCCACCCCAGCTCAAACAGTGCTCTACCACTTGCAAAATTATCTCACAGCTCCACCAATGTTTAGTCTATGCGCTGACATCCTTCAATGCCTGCCACTGACAATACCATTGTATTGACATTTTTGTTATGTTAGGCCTTCGATGCCTGTCTGTGGTCACTCCTTCCACTAGGCCTCCACTGACCACACCACTGCTGCCCGTGTACCCCTGGAACCAATTTAAAATTGCCTACAGCCATGTGTTATTATTTTAGGCCTTCGATGCCTGTCTGCGGTCACTCCTTCCACTAGGCCTCCACTGACCACACCACTGCTGCCCGTGTACCCCTGGAACCAATTTAAAATTGCCTACAGCCATGTGTTATTATTTTAGGCCTTCGATGCCTGTCTGCGGTCACTCCTTCCACTAGGCCTCCACTGACCACACCACTGCTGCCCGTGTACCCCTGGAACCAATTTAAAATTGCCTACAGCCATGTGTTATTATTTTAGGCCTTCGATGCCTGTCTGCGGTCACTCCTTCCACTAGGCCTCCACTGACCACACCACTGCTGCCCGTGTACCCCTGGAACCAATTTAAAATTGCCTACAGCCATGTGTTATTATTTTAGGCCTTCGATGCCTGTCTGCGGTGACTCCTTCCACTAGGCCTCCACTGACCACACCACTGCTGCCCATGTACCCCTGGAACCAATTTAAAATTGCCTACAGCCATGTGTTATTATTTTAGGCCTTCGATGCCTGTCTGCGGTCACTCCTTCCACTAGGCCTCCACTGACCACACCACTGCTGCCCGTGTACCCCTGTAACCAATTTAAAATTGCCTACAGCCATGTGTTATTATTTTAGGCCTTCGATGCCTGTCTGCGGTGACTCCTTCCACTAGGCCTCCACTGACCACACCACTGCTGCCCGTGTACCCCTGGAACCAATTTAAAATTGCCTACAGCCATGTGTTATTATTTTAGGCCTTCGATGCCTGTCTGCGGTCACTCCTTCCACTAGGCCTCCACTGACCACACCACTGCTGCCCGTGTACCCCTGGAACCAATTTAAAATTGCCTACAGCCATGTGTTATTATTTTAGGCCTTCGATGCCTGTCTGCGGTGACTCCTTCCACTAGGCCTCCACTGACCACACCACTGCTGCCCGTGTCCCCCTGGAACCAATTTAAAATTGCCTACAGCCATGTGTTATTATTTTAGGCCTTCGATGCCTGTCTGCGGTCACTCCTTCCACTAGGCCTCCACTGACCATACCACTGCTGCCCGTGTACCCCTGGAACCAATTTAAAATTGCCTACAGCCATGTGTTATTATTTTAGGCCTTCGATGCCTGTCTGCGGTCACTCCTTCCACTAGGCCTCCACTGACCACACCACTGCTGCCCGTGTACCCCTGGAACCAATTTAAAATTGCTTACAGCCATGTGTTATTATTTTAGGCCTTCGATGCCTGTCTGCGGTGACTCCTTCCACTAGGCCTCCACTGACCACACCACTGCTGCCCGTGTACCCCTGGAACCAATTTAAAATTGCCTACAGCCATGTGTTATTATTTTAGGCCTTCGATGCCTGTCTGCGGTCACTCCTTCCACTAGGCCTCCACTGACCACACCACTGCTGCCCGTGTACCCCTGGAACCAACATCAGAAAATATAAAAATAAGTATTTTGCTTATAAAAAAGAAAATACTGGAGAGATATCAAATGCAGACATATTAACATTAAAAACAAACACATACAACAAAAATCTGGTACAGTACTAAAAATGGCCACCAGCTACAATAACTTTCTCCTACAAGTAGTTAACTGAAAGGTTTTTTCAATTTTAAACACAGATATGGCATCCACCAAGTGTTGTCCTGTCGCGTCTTCTTTATATTATTGCCAAGAAGATGCAAAACAATGAAAATAATAAAATCATTATTTACCAAAAAAATAGAGTAAGTCAAAACCACATTGCAAATAAACATTCATTACAAATAAAGAAGCAGGGCGCGTCCGAGGGTGAGTATATACCTAATAAGAATATAATCACCCTCGGACGCGCCCTGCTTCTTTCCGACAGCCTTCCTTCCTAAGAATCAGCCCTTCCGTGGTGTAGAGAGAGGGTTTGTTACACTCCAAGGTATTCCCCAGGTTGCCTTTCCTGAGCTTCGATCTTCCGGCTCTCGTTTAGTAGTTGTTGGAAACTACGCTGCATTAGGCCTACAAATTGGGTATGGGGTGTAGAGAGATGGTGTGTTCCACTGTAGAGAGATGGTGTGTTCCACTCCAAGGTGTTCCCCAGGTTTCCTCGCCAATGCTTTGATCATCATGCTCTCGTTTAGTAGTTGTTTGAAACTACGCTGCATTAGGCCTACAAATTGGGTATGGGGTGTAGAGAGATGGTGTGTTACACTCCAAGGTGTTCCCCAGGTTTCCTCTCCATTGCTTCGATCTTCCGGCTCTCGTTTAGTAGTTGTTGGAAACTACGCTGCATTAGGCCTACAAATTGGGTATGGGGTGTAGAGAGATGGTGTGTTACACTCCAAGGTGTTCCCCAGGTTTCCTCTCCATTGCTTCGATCTTCCGGCTCTCGTTTAGTAGTTGTTGGAAACTACGCTGCATTAGGCCTACAAATTGGGTATGGGGTGTAGAGAGATGGTGTGTTACACTCCAAGGTGTTCCCCAGGTTTCCTCTCCATTGCTTCGATCTTCCGGCTCTCGTTTAGTAGTTGTTGGAAACTACGCTGCATTAGGCCTACAAATTGGGTATGGGGTGTAGAGAGATGGTGTGTTACACTCCAAGGTGTTCCCCAGGTTTCCTCTCCATTGCTTCGATCTTCCGGCTCTCGTTTAGTAGTTGTTGGAAACTACGCTGCATTAGGCCTACAAATTGGGTATGGGGTGTAGAGAGATGGTGTGTTCCACTGTAGAGAGATGGTGTGTTCCACTCCAAGGTGTTCCCCAGGTTTCCTCGCCAATGCTTCGATCATCATGCTCTCGTTTAGTAGTTGCTGGAAACTACGCTGCATTAGACCTACAAATTGGGTATGGGGTGTAGAGAGATGGTGTGTTCCACTCCAAGGTGTTCTCCAGGTTGCCTTTCCTGAACTTCTATCTTCAGGCTCTCATTAAATTGTGGTTAAACAGAACAACTGCATTTGGCGTACTAGTTGGTTTGGGGCCTACTATCGGTGTCTGCCGCTCCTTGCTGTTCTCCTGGTTTCCTGTCCTGAAATTCCGTTTTCAGGCGCTCGTTAAGTAGTTGTTAATGTTAGACTGCATTTGGCCTACTAGTTGGGTTGGGGCCTACTATCGGTGTCTGCCACTCCTTGCTGTTCTCCTCCACTGAACAAAGCTGTGCCGCCTGTTTACTACTGTTGCCAATTTTAAACTGCATTTCGACTACTTACTGATTTGGGCCTACTCTCTGTGTCAGCCTCTCATTCCAGTTGTCCTCCACTGCAATGCCCCCTGATTAGTCCTGTGTTACCAATTTTGAACTGCATTTAGCCCACTTTATTCTTTGGGCCTATATCTGTGTTTCCTCCTCATCCTGCCCATTGCCCAGCCAGTGATAGATGAGTCTGCTGGTACATTGACCCATAACGCAACATTTCCCGTGCACGCTACACTGCAAGATTGTGACCCTGCTGAAAGTCAGGTCCCCCTTCCCGCATACCATACCACCTTACACGGGGACAAACAGGAAGGTGCAGATGAAAGTGCAGGTTCCTTCATCAGGTGGGGGGAGGAATACTAGTTGGCGACGTCACTGGCACAGGGCCTCTCATGGTACGCAAAAGTGTTGCTGCCGGTGGGAGGCGCCCCCGCCGTGCAAACACACCGCTGTACTTTGAGGGGCCCTGTGCCAGTGCCAATGCCAACGAGTGGGCCCCCCCTGCTTGCTCAGGTTCACAGCACTTGCAAAGTTGAAATACTTACCTCTCCCTGCTCCACTGCCGTGACGTGGTCCAGATTTCCTGGGCCCACTAATTACTTGAACCAGCCCTACCCACCACAACTTTAGCCAAATGACCCCCAATTTCAAATGCCTTCCAATTATTATAAGGTAAATTACGCTTGACAAGCTTCATTAAGAAGAATGGATGGTTTTGACATTAAAATGGGCACTCTAGGTGTTTTCCTGGCCCCCACTCACTGCCGACTATGCTGCCCCATTGACTTGCATTGGGTTTCGTGTTTCGGTCGATCCCGACTTTACGTCATAATCGGCCGATTTCACTCGACCCGACTTTTGAAATAGTCGGGTTTCGCGAAACCCGGCTCGACTCTAAAAAGGTCAAGGTCGCTCAACTCTATTAAGATATATTCTGGTTTCTTGACAACTTGTGAGGGGACTTTTTTTGTGGATTGAGTTGATGTTTTTATTGGGAACATTTTACATAACATTTGAGATCACATTTATCCTGCAATCTACGCTTAGCACTTACATTTTGGCTTCCATCTCAATCTCCGAGTGATGTGAATCAGATGAAACCCCAGAGGGAGCCACTCACTATAATGAGGCATCAGAGTTACTCTGGAGTCTGTCAGGCCTCTGTTCAGCTGTTCCTTCTATTCAGAAGTGCACAAAACTGTGAAGGATCGTGCTTTTATGCACATCTTAAAAGACGGACACTCTCAAATCACAAGCAGCCAGACAATGTACACAGTGCCTCCAACTGTATAATATGGAATCTTCCGATGGTAGTTCCATCTGAATCGCATATTTTAGAGATTTACACAGAAATCCTGGTGTATGCGCTCAAAGTTAAGCGCAGGTTAAATGTGCACCGAGCCTTACTGCAATATTTGGGAGGACAAATGAACAAATCAACAGAAGGTGAAGAATTCCTTATTTGGTATAGCTGAGTGCACAACATTATTCTTTAGGTTGGTGCAATTACAGCAATAACAGATGTATAGTGTGTACGGAAAGTATTGAGACATCTTTATATTTGTCACTCTTTGTTTCATTGCAGCCATTTAGTTAATTCAAAAAAGTTCATTTTTTTGCATTATTGTGCACTCTGCACCCCATCTTGACTGAAAAAAACAGACAGAAATGTAGTAATTTTTGCAAATTTATTAAAAAAGAAAAACTGAAATATCACATTCAGACCCTTTGCTCAATTTTGAGTAAAAGCACCCTTTTGAGCGAGTAAAGCCATGACTCTTCTTGGGAATGATGCACCAAGTTTTTCACACCTTGATTTGGGGATCCTCGGCCATTCTTCCTTGCAGTTCCTCTCCAGTTCCATCAGGATGGATGTTGAACGTTGGTGGACAGCCATTTTCAGGTCTCTCCAGATATGCTCAATTGGGTTTAGGTCAGGGCTCTGGCTGGGCCAGTCAAGAATGGTCACCGTGTTGTTCTGAAGCCATTCATTAGTTTTTTTAGCAATGTGCTAAGGGTCATTGTCTTGTTGAAAGGTGAACCTTTGACCAAGTCTGAGGTCCAGAGCACTCTGGAAGAGATTTTCATCCAGGATATCTCTGTACTTGGCCGCATTCATGTTTCCTTCAGTGACAACCAGTCGTCCTGTCCCTGCAGCAGCTCCTGGTTTTATCCACACATACCGCTGAGAATTATCACTAAAAAGGTCTATCTTCGTCTCATCAGACCTGAGAATCTGATTTCTCACAGTCTGGGAGTCATTCATGTGTTTTTTAACAAACTCTATGTGGGCTTTCATATGTCTTGCAATTAGGAGAGGCTTCCGTCGGGCCACTTTGCCATAAAGGCCTTACTGGTGGAGGGCTGCAATGATAGTTGACTTTGTGGATCTTTCTCCCATCTCCGTACTGCATCTCTGGAGCTCAGCTATTGTGATTTTGGGATTCTTCTTTACCTCTCACACCAAGGCTCTTCTCCCACAATTGCTCAGTTTGGCATCATGCTATGGAGATGTTTTTCAGCTGCAGGGACAGGACGACGGGTTGTTATTGAAGGAAATATGAATACGGCAAAGTACAGAGATAATCTGCATGAAAACCTCTTCCAGAGTGTTTTAGACCTCAGATTTGGCTGAAAGTTTACCTTCCAACAAGATAATGACCCTAAGCACACAGCTAAAATAACAACTCTGCGACCATTCTTGTCTTGCCCAGCCAGAGCCCTGACCTAATTTTAATTGAGCATCTCAGGAGAGACCTGAAAATGGCTGTCCGCCAATGTTCACCATCCAACCTTACGGAACTGGAGAGGATCTGCAAGGAAGAATGACAGAGGGTCCCCAAATCCAAGGCGGAAAAACTTGTTGCATCATTCCCAAGAAGACTCATGGCTGTACGAGCTCAAAAGGTGCTTCTACTCAATACTGAGCAAAGGGGCTGAATACTTATGATCATGTAAAATTTCAGTTTTTCTTTTTTAATAAATTTGCAAAACTTACTACATTTCTGTTTTTTTAAGTCAAGTTGGGGTGCAGAGTGTACATTTATGTGAAAAAGAAGAACCTTTTTGAATTTACCAAATGGCTGCATTGAAACAAAAAAATGAAAATTTTTAAAGGGGTCTGAATACTGTACTGAATATCTGTATTCAAAAATGTCAATAAAATAATAAAAAAAATAGCTAACTCTATTAATAGAAAAAAAGAGAATTAGAGCAGCACAAAGAAAGAGTCCGGGTGCAGAGCCCCCCAGGCAAATACCAAACCTCGATTATGAAAAAGAAAAATGGGAGGCAGCACACCGTTTGTAGTGAAAAGGAGCTATTTAATCAGCCCAGATGGTGACGTTTCGGTCCCAACAGGAACCTTTCTCAAGCAGAGAACATGTGAAAGTGCCAGGTATATAAAGAGTATACATAATTATAATCATTTGCATTAATCATCATTGTAAGAGCATGTATTTACATTATAATTGACATGCATAAAGTGTAGGCAGTGATGCAGGAATTATTCATCATCACATTTGTTTTGTCGGAAATTGTGATCGAACAATAACATGTAGATATATTTACTCTTGGCACAAGGGACCTTCTGTGATTTGGGGATAATTCCCTCTATTGAAAAGATTTAAGATGTGGCTTTAGAGGAGTATATTATCCATTTGAGATTTTGGGGTTGAGACACATTTCTTTAGCGAGACTTGTGTCTCCCCCATTCTTCGTGTGGTGAGTTGCCAGCCCCAGCCCCTCCAATTTTTCTCTTTTTTTCTTATATTACCTATAGAAGCATGCACAAAACATTTTTCTTTTTCATCATGACCACATATAGTGGCAATACGGATTTGCCCAGAATGGTTTGCTGCACACCCGATGATGAAGAGAGGACCCTGGGATGTATAGAGGGTGACACCAATTTTTTGAGTTCTCTATCACTTTTGGTACTTGAAACACATAAATATAAGTATGACAATAAGTGTTTTATTACATTGCAGTTACATCCAATGATTTTAAATGAACATTATAAACAAAAATGTATTCCAAGAGGTTTAAGATCCAATGTGTGCCCAAATCTTTTTTTGTGACTTTTTTTTTTGCCTTATCTAACAAGTTTGCTAATGACATTGCTTCTGAACATGGAACTTTTACAAATGGAAATTCAGGATCTTGTAAAGCAGGGGTCCACAACTCCAGTCCTCAAGGCCCACCAACATGTCATGTTTTCAGGATTTCCTTAGTCTTGCCCAGGTAATAGTTGCATCACCTGTGCAATGCAAAGGAAATCCTGAAAACATGACCTGTTGGTGGGCCTTGAGGACTGGAGTTGGGGACCCCTGTTGTAAAGGACATTTCTTGTATTGAAGTTGAACTTAAAAATCATCCCAGTGAAGATCTTTGGAAACGAAAGATATGATTGATGATCTTGGGGATATTTAAGGAAACAAATGGAATAGAGATGCTGAGGATTATCGCCTTGTGAATATTTTTTACTGACAAAAGAAAAAAAATGAGTATATAAATGTCTCTTACAAGAAAAATTAGAGTTGGCTGTGACCCTTGTCTGGGATGTTTTATCTGTACTGATAATTTTAGCCTTCCAATTATTGATGAGTAGTGTTGAGCATTCCGATACCGCAAGTATCGGGTATCGGCCAATATTTGTGGTATCAGAATTCCGATACCGAGTTCCGATCCTTTTAGTATATCAGATACCGGAATCGGAAGTTCCCATAATGCAAAGTCCCGGTCTTATTTAACTCAGCCAATGAGGAATGATTAGAAGTGTGGGCACATCCTGTTCTGCATGGTAGGCATTGAACTACTGGAATGGCTGTGATTGGCTGCTGAAATGATGTCACGATGCCCTATAATAGTTGCCGCCGCCATTTTGGGTTCACTCTGCTGTGAATTCAGTTAGGGACAGGATGCTGAGGGCCAGTTTTGAGATAGCGATTTGCTTCATTGTGCTTTACCCAGGCTAATTTAGCAACCGCTATGTGAGAACCTTGCTTTTGACTTGCAGCGCTGTTCACAGCTGTCTGCAAGGTCTGTGTGTGTGTGAGTGCAGCTCACTCTGTAGTCTGTCTGCAGCCACAGCCGGTTGTGGTCAGCTTAGGGAGCGTCACTGCCTCATACTGCTCAATCCATTGTCCTTTATTGCAATTAGTGCAGCCTGCTGCACATTTTTTCAAATTTATCCTATTAGTGGCTTTCCATCCGTATCCTGCTAGATTGGGGAAAAACACTATATAGGATTAGATAGAGGAGCTTTTCTTGGCCTTGCAGTGCAGTTCTCAGCTGTCTGCACGGTCTGTGTGTGAGTGCAGCTTGCTCTGTAGTCTGTCCTGCTGCCACAGCCGATGGTAGTCAGCTCAGGGTGCATCACTGCCTCATACTGCTGAATCCATTGTGCTTTATTGCAATTAGTGCAGCCTGCTGCACATTTTTTCAAATTTATCCAATTAGTGGCTTTCCATCCCTATCCTGCTAGACTGTGGAAAAATACTATATAGGATCAGACAGAGGAGCTTTTCTTGGCCTTGCAGCGCCGTTCACGGCTGTCTGCACTCTCTCTGTGTGAGTGCAGCTCACTCTGTAGTGTCTGTTCTGCGAAACAAACCAAAAGTTTTTAAAGTTCACCAAACACTCCACTTTACAGTTGTGTAGGCCACATTAGCTCATATTAAAGTGTAGTCCACACTTCATAAAATTAGTGTTTCTTATACCTGTCAGCAGCTGTTCAGGAATAAGCACACTAAGCCCTTACTACTTTTCTGCCTATCTTTTTCAGTGTACCAAGATGGAGAAGGCAGGGAGTAAGGCACGTGGTCGTGGGCATGAAGCAGGAGAGGACGTGAGGATTCTGTGCCTGCTGCGGGCACTGGTGACTCATCATCCACCAGCTTTAGCAGGGAACAGACCTTCATGTGCAGCTTTGTAGGAACTCGCCGTACCCCGCTGCTGCGGGACAAACAAATTGAAGCCGTTGTTGGATGGATGGCAGCTAATGCATCGACTTCAATTAGTGCCACATCCTCTCAAGCACAGAGCACTGAAGAGCAACCATCTGTCTCTTCACCACCTGCCAAATTGCCCAGGCAGTCAGAGAGCCCAGGAAAGGAGCCATCTCTACTTCTGTTCTCGGAATCTCTTGGCTTGGAAAGAGAGGGCCAGCCAAGCAGCATTCTAGAATCAGAAGAAGAGGCAGTATGCAGTGATGCCCAACAGCTTTTTCTCTCTGAATCTGAAGAGGCGGGTGGGACAGTGCCTCCGGTCAGCACACCTCAGTACGCATCTGATGATGAGACTCAGGTGCCACTTTCTGGTGCGTACTGTGCTGCCAAGACAACCCTGGAGAAGCATTTGGTGGAAGAGGGTAGCGTAGATGATGAGGTCCTTGACCCATCATGGCATGAGGTACAGGAAGGTTGTGGCAGCAGCTCTGAGGAAGAGATTCCCCAAACGGCCGGGAGAAGGAGGGGGAAGACTGCTGTGCCTGTAGCCTCCACTTCGACACCCATTACGAACATGCCTTTTCCAAAAGCCAAAGCGGGCACTCCCAAGACTTGCAGTGCCTGGTCCTTTTTTGACACAGTTGCAGCTGACATTTGCTTAGTCAAATGCAAGCTGTGTCATCAGAAAATCAAACGAGGGAAAAGTGTCAGCAACCTCAATACCACAAATATGTGGAAACATGTGCGGACCAAACACGCGGTGGAGTTCCAAAAACACACTGAAGACCTAGGCCAACCTACTAGATTAGGCCAACCTACCACCTCTTCAGCTCGTGTTGGAGCCTCTTCCTCCAGCTCACACACAGCTGGTTCGGCTTCCTCACAGGATCACCATGGAAGAACCTCTGGCACCGTTGTCCAGAGACCCAGTGTAATTCCACCAACAGCACCACGTTCCCAGTCATCCTCACACTTCCAGCCCAGTCTACAGCCATCGGTAGCACAGGCATGGGAGAAAAGGCGGTCTGTTGTGAATTCTGTTGTCGGGCTCCCTCCTGTGGTCATGAATGGTACTTCGGCTGGTTCTGTCCATGGACTTCCTCTGGTGGGTGTTTCTGAGTTTCCTTCCTCAGGTGACGAGGTTAATTCGTTAGCTGGCTGCTCTATTTAACTCCACTTAGATCATTGCTCCATGCCACCTGTCAATGTTCCAGTATTGATCTATTTCTCTCCTGGATCGTTCTTGTGACCTGTCTTCCCAGCAGAAGCTAAGTTCCAGCTTGTATTTCTTTGGTTTGCTATTTTTCTGTCCTGCTCGCTATTTTTATTGTTGTCTTGCTTGCTGGAAGCTCTGGGACGCAGAGGGAGCGCCTCCGCACCGTGAGTCGGTGCGGAGGGTCTTTTTTGCGCCCTCTGCGTGGTCTTTTTGTAGGTTTTTGTGCTGACCGCAAAGTAACCTTTCCTATCCTCGGTCTGTTCTGTAAGTCGGGCCTCACTTTGCTAAATCTATTTCATCTCTGTGTTTGTATTTTCATCGTTACTCACAGTCATTATATGTGGGGGGCTGCCTTTTCCTTTGGGGAATTTCTCTGAGGCAAGGTAGGCTTTATTTTTCTATCTTCAGGGCTAGCTAGTTCCTTAGGCTGTGCTGAGTTGCATAGGGAGCGTTAGGCACAATCCACGGCTATTTCTAGTGTGTTTGATAGGATTAGGGATTGCGGTCAGCAGAGTTTCCACGTCCCAGAGCTCGTCCTTATTATCAGAAACTATCAGGTCATTCCGTGTGCTCTTAACCACCAGGTCCATTATTGTCCTGACCACAAGGTCATAACAGTACAGGTGGCACAAAGTACTAATGCATCTCAATAGAGGGATAAGAGAAGTTCTGAGACCATTTTTTTTCTTTGCAGTGTGTTTTGTCTCTCTCTTCCCCTTTACCTCTGGGTGGTTCAGGACACTGGTGTAAACATGGACATTCAAGGTCTGTCCTCTTGGATGGATAATCTCACTACAAGGGTACAAAACATTCAAGATTTTGTGGTTCAGAATCCGATGTCAGAGCCTAGGATTCCAATTCCTGATTTGTTTTTTGGTGATAGATCTAAGTTCTTGAATTTCAAAAATAATTGTAAATTGTTTCTTGCCTTGAAACCTCGCTCCTCAGGTGACCCTGTTCAACAAGTAAAGATGATTGTTTCTTTGTTATGTGGTGACCCTCAAGACTGGGCATTTTCCCTTGCACCAGGAGATCCGGCATTGCGTGATGTTGATGCGTTTTTCCTGGCGCTTGGATTGCTTTATGACAAACCTAATTCAGTGGATCAGGCAAAGAAAATCTTGCTGGCTCTGTGTCAGGGTCAGGATGAAGCGGAGATATATTGTCAGAAGTTTAGAAAGTGGTCTGTGCTCACTCAGTGGAATGAATGTGCCCTGGCAGCAATCTTTAGAAAGGGTCTCTCTGAAGCCCTTAAGGATGTCATGGTGGGGTTTCCCATGCCTGCTGGTCTGAATGTTTATTATATACTGTTTATTTTTGTTAGGGGTGGTCTCATTAACAGTTGCCTTTTAGATCTGTCCTATATATATACAAATGTAGCCTCTTGATCAATTTAATCTGAATAGAATGTGGCTGTTCGCCTGATATCTACCTTAATCCGTTCTTTATAAATTGTGATTTTTTTTTTTCCCCTTCTTTTCCCCTTTTTATGCTTGGATGTATTTTTCCAGGATAAAAATATATATATATATGTCTATGGAGTTAATGTGCCTGCTCTCGTCAGATCACAAATGCTAAGCAGCTTGAGGCTGGGCAAGTACCAGCATGGGAGACTGGCTGGGAATCCCTGGTACCAAAGGTGTTTTTGATCTATGTATGTCCTTGCAAGGAGTTTGATACGGACTGAGTTTAGGTTATCATGATGGTTGTTTTTTTCTGTATATGTCATCTCTCATTACAGGCCCATATGAAAAGATGTAAATATTTAAAATGACGGATCACATAATATAGGAATAGTCGATATTGGGGATAAATATATAAGGCGTCCAGTGGAGAAATGTCATATTGTATACCGTTGTATACTATGGACCTGGAGTGGAAAAAATACTATACCTAGCTATGAGCCTGGATGTACTTTTGCGCGCTGATTGTAGTGCTATGTGACCGCTCACTGGAGACATCTATCATGAAGAAGTCTATGGAGCATTACTTTGTCAGGTGCAGTTGCTGATTAAATAGATTCAGTGTGCTGACTATGCTGGATTCCGTCATTATAGCGCTATGGGACCGCTCACTGGAGCCATCTGTCATTAAGAGATCTATGGAGAATTCCTCTGTCATACGCAGTCGCTGACTATATGGACTCAGTGTGCTGATTGTGCTGGAGTCCAGGACTGCGACATGCGCATATGAGCTACGGACAGGGATAATGTCACGGACATGTGCAGTACAATGTGCACCAGTGAACAAAAGTGGGCGGTGTTTGTTTACTACTGACATGTGGACCAGCAGCCTATGAACTAGCACGGTGAGGAGCGCTGCATGCTGGGCATATGTCGATCACATGATCTAAGATTTAGGAGCTGATTGGACTGCACATGTTCTGAACACGCCCTCAATGCCATGACGATCGTGGATGCAGTACCCGGATTGGTGCGAGTGATATTTGTTTACATTGTGGACTTTGGGGACTTATTGGGGATTTATGAGTGTGATACAATAGCGGCGAGCGATCAGAGGTAGTTGGACTATGTTAGCGGCTAGTATATATAGGGGGCTGGCAATGTGGGACTGTTTTTATATGTGTATATGTATGTTGCACTATGATGTATTTTTTCCAGGTGTATGGAGCCACACCATTGGTTGTTTGTTAATTAATGGGTTTGGCCTAAGGGTATATAATGGTGGTTGTATTGTCTTTTCACTATGCTTGAAAAAGGTCCACGGACCGAAACGTTGCAAATGGCAGAATCAATACTGGAGCTGTTTTTTCACAATTGCTGTGGTGCTGTCCTTCTCTTCATGTGCTGCTGGTCTGAATGAGTCTATGTCCTTGGCCATTCAGATCGATCGATGCTTGCGTGAGCGTAAAGCTGTGCACCATTTGGCGGTACTATCTGAGCATGGGCCTGAGCCTATGCAATGTGATAGGACTTTGACCAGAGCTGAACGGCAAGAACACAGACGTCGGAATGGGCTATGTTTTAACTGTGGTGATTCCACTCATGCTATCTCCGATTGTCCTAAGCGCACTAAGCGGTTCGCTAGGTCTGCCACCATTGGTATGGTACAGTCGAAATTTCTATTGTCTGTTACTCTGATTTGCTCTTTGTCATCCTATTCTGTTATGGCATTTGTGGATTCAGGCGCTGCCCTGAATTTGATGGACTTGGAGTATGCTAGGCGCTGTGGTTTTTTCTTGGAGCCCTTGCAGTATCCTATTCCATTGAGAGGAATTGATGCTACGCCTTTGGCCAAGAATAAGCCTCAGTACTGGACCCAATTGACCATGTGTATGGCTCCTGCACATCAGGAGGATTTCCGCTTTCTGGTGTTGCATAATCTGCATGATGTGGTCGTTTTGGGGTTGCCATGGCTACAGGTTCATAATCCAGTATTGGACTGGAAATCTATGTCTGTGTCCAGCTGGGGTTGCCAGGGGGTACATGGTGATGTTCCATTTTTGTCTATTTCGTCTTCCACTCCTTCTGAAGTTCCAGAGTTTTTGTCGGATTATCGGGATGTATTTGATGAGCCCAAAGCCAGTGCCCTACCTCCTCATAGGGATTGCGATTGTGCAATCAATTTGATTCCTGGTAGTAAGTTTCCTAAGGGCCGATTGTTCAATTTATCTGTGCCAGAACACGCCGCTATGCAGAGTTATATAAAGGAATCCTTGGAGAAAGGCCATATTCGCCCGTCGTCATCACCGTTAGGAGCAGGGTTCTTTTTTGTGGCCAAGAAGGATGGTTCTTTGAGACCTTGTATTGATTACCGCCTTCTTAATAAAATTACAGTCAAATTTCAGTATCCTTTGCCGCTGCTGTCTGATTTGTTTGCTCGTATTAAAGGGGCTAGTTGGTTCACCATCTTCGAGGGGCGTATAATCTTGTGCGTATTAAACAAGGTGATGAATGGAAAACAGCATTTAATACGCCCGAGGGCCATTTTGAATACCTGGTTATGCCATTCGGGCTTTCCAATGCTCCATCAGTATTTCAGTCCTTTATGCATGATATCTTCTGAGAGTACCTGGATAAATTCCTGATTGTGTATTTGGATGATATTTTGGTCTTTTCGGATGATTGGGAGTCTCATGTGAAGCAGGTCAGAATGGTGTTCCAGGTCCTTCGTGCAAATTCCTTGTTTGTGAAGGGGTCAAAGTGTCTCTTTGGAGTTCAGAAGGTTTCATTTTTGGGGTTCATTTTTTCCCCTTCTACTATCGAGATGGACCCTGTTAAAGTCCAGGCCATTTACGATTGGACTCAGCCGACATCTGTGAAGAGCCTGCAAAAGTTCCTGGGCTTTGCTAATTTTTATCGGTGCTTCATGGCTAATTTTTCTACTGTTGCTAAACCATTGACTGATTTGACCAAGAAGGGTGCTGATGTGGTCAATTGGTCTTCTGCAGCTGTAGAGGCTTTTCAGGAGTTGAAGCGTCGTTTTTCTTCTGCCTCTGTGTTGTGCCAGCCAGATGTTTCACTTCCGTTTCAGGTTGAGGTTGATGCTTCTGAGATTGGAGCAGGGGCTGTTTTGTCGCAAAAAAGTTCTGATGGCTCATGTGCTTTCTTTTCTAGAAAGTTTTCGCCTGCTGAGCGTAACTATGATGTTGGTAATCGTGAGTTGTTGGCCATGAAGTGGGCATTCGAGGAGTGGCGTCATTGGTTGGAAAGAGCCAAGCATCGCGTGGTGGTCTTAACAGATCACAAGAATTTGACTTATCTTGAGTCTGCCAAACGGTTGAATCCGAGACAGGCTCGATGGTTGTTATTTTTCTCCCGTTTTGATTTTGTGGTTTCGTACCTTCCAGGCTCTAAGAATGTGAAGGCTGATGCCCTGTCAAGGAGTTTTGTGCCTGACTCTCCGGGTGTTCCGGAGCCGGCGGGTATTCTCAAAGAGGGGGTAATTTTGTCTGCCATCTCCCCTGATTTGCGGCGGATGCTGCAAAAATTTCAGGCTGCTAGGCCTGACCGTTGCCCAGCGGAGAAACTGTTTGTCCCTGATAGATGGACAAGTAGAGTTATCTTTGAGATTCATTGTTCAGTGTTGGCTGGGCATCCTGGAATCTTTGGTACCAGAGATTTGGTGGCTAAATCCTTCTGGTGGCCGTCTTTGTCACGAGATGTGCGTTCTTTTGTGCAGTCCTGTGGGACTTGTGCTCGGGCTAAGCCCTGCTGTTCTCGTGCCAGTGGGTTGCTTTTGCCCTTGCCGGTCCCGAAGAGGCCCTGGATGCATATTTCTATGGATTTTATTTCGGATCTCCCCGTCTCTCAAAAGATGTCGGTCATTTGGGTGGTTTGTGATCGCTTTTCTAAGATGGTCCATTTGGTACCTTTGTCTAAATTGCCTTCCTCCTCTGATTTGGTGCCATTATTTTTCCAGCATGTGGTTCGTTTACATGGTATCCCGGAGAACATCGTTTCTGACAGAGGTTCCCAGTTTGTTTCGAGGTTTTGGCGATCCTTTTGTGCAAGGATGGGCATTGATTTGTCTTTCTCCTCGTCTTTCCATCCTCAGACAAATGGCCAAACCGAACGAACTAATCAAACTTTGGAAACATATCTGAGATGCTTTGTTTCTGCTGATCAGGATGATTGGGTGTCCTTTTTGCCGTTGGCTGAGTTCGCCCTTAATAATCGGGCCAGCTCGGCTGCTTTGGTTTCGCCGTTTTTCTGCAATTAATATAATAATAATAATACTTTTTATTTATATAGCGCCAACATATTCCGCAGCGCTTTACAAATTATAGAGGGGACTTGTACAGACAATAGACATAACAGCATAACAGAAATACAGTTCAAAACAGATAGCAGGAGGAATGAGGGCCCTGCTCGCAAGCTTACAAACTATGAGGAAAAGGGGAGACACGAGAGGTGGATGGTAACAATTGCTTTAGTTATTCGGACCGGCCATAGTGTAAGGCTCGGGTGTTCATGTAAAGCTGCATGAACCAGTTAACTGCCTAAGTATGTAGCAGTACAGACACAGAGGGCTCTTAACTGCATAAAGTGAATGAGAACATGATGCGAGGAACCTGATTTTTTTTTTTTTTAAATAGGCCACACAGGGATTGTTAGGTTAATGCATTGAGGCGGTAGGCCAGTCTGAACAAATGAGTTTTTAGGGTACGCTTAAAACTGTGGGGATTGGGGATTAATCGTATTAACCTAGGTAGTGCATTCCAAAGAATCGGTGCAGCACGTATAAAGTCTTGGAGACGGGAGTAGGAGGTTCTGATTATTGAGGATGCTAACCTGAGGTCATTAGCGGATCGGAGGGCACGGGTAGGGTGGTAGACTGAGACCAGAGAGAAGATGTAGGGTGGTGCTGAGCCATGGAGTGCTTTGTGGATGAGGGTAGTAGTTTTGTACTGGATTCTGGAGTGGATGGGTAGCCAGTGTAATGACAGGCACAAGGTAGAGGCATCAGTGTAACGGTTGGTGAGGAATATGATCCTGGCAGCAGCATTCAGGACAGATTGGAAGGGGGAAAGTTTGGTAAGAGGGAGGCCGATTAGTAGAGAGTTACAATAGTCCAGACGAGAATGAATAAGTGAAACAGTAAGAGTTTTTGCAGAGTTTTTGCAATTCTGGTTTCCATCCTCGTTTCTCTTCAGGGCAGGTTGAGTCTTCGGACTGTCCTGGTGTAGATACTGTGGTGGATAGGTTGCAGCAGATTTGGACTCATTTGGTGGACAATTTGACATTATCCCAGGAGAAGGCTCAACGTTTCGCTAACCGCCGGCGCTGTGTGGGTCCCCGACTTCGTGTTGGGGATTTGGTTTGGTTGTCGTCTCGTTATGTTCCTATGAAGGTTTCCTCTCCTAAGTTTAAGCCTCGTTTCATTGGTCCGTATAAGATTTCTGAGGGTATCAATCCTGTGTCATTTCGTTTGGCCCTTCCTGCTTCTTTTGCCATCCATAAATGTGTTCCATAGGTCGTTATTGCGGAGATACGTGGCGCCTGTGGTTCCATCCGTTGATCCTCCTGCCCCGGTGTTGGTTGAGGGGGAGTTGGAGTATGTGGTGGAGAAGATTTTAGATTCTCGTGTTTTGAGACGGAAACTCCAGTACCTGGTCAAGTGGAAGGGTTATGGTCAGGAAGATAATTCCTGGGTTTTTGCCTCTGATGTTCATGCTGCCGATCTGGTTCGTGCCTTTCATTTGGCTCATCCTGGTCAGCCTGGGGGCTCTGGTGAGGGTTCGGTGACCCCTCCTCAAGGGCAGGGTACTGTTGTGAATTCTGTTGTCGGGTTCCCTCCTGTGGTCATGAATGGTACTTCGGCTGGTTCTGTCCATGGACTTCCTCTGGTGGGTGTTTCTGAGTTTCCTTCCTCAGGTGACGAGGTTAATTCGTTAGCTGGCTGCTCTATTTAACTCCACTTAGATCTTTGCTCCATGCCACCTGTCAATGTTCCATTATTGGTCTAGTTCTCTCCTGGATCGTTTTTGTGGCCTGTCTTCCCAGTAGAAGCTAAGTTCCAGCTTGTATTTCTTTGGTTTGCTATTTTTCTGTCCTGCTCGCTATTTTTATTGTTGTCTTGCTTGCTGGAAGCTCTGGGACGCAGAGGGAGCGCCTCCGCACCGTGAGTCGGTGCGGAGGGTCTTTTTTGCACCCTCTGCGTGGTCTTTTTGTAGGTTTTTGTGCTGACCGCAAAGTAACCTTTCCTATCCTCGGTCTGTTCAGTAAGTCGGGCCTCACTTTGCTTAATCTATTTCATCTCTGTGTTTGTATTTTCATTTTTACTCACAGTCATTATATGTGGGGGGC
This sequence comes from Ranitomeya imitator, assembly GCF_032444005.1. Classification (NCBI taxonomy): domain Eukaryota; kingdom Metazoa; phylum Chordata; class Amphibia; order Anura; family Dendrobatidae; genus Ranitomeya; species Ranitomeya imitator. Next base: position 668,317,147 of record NC_091286.1, read on the forward strand.
TGCCTTTTCCTTTGGAGAATTTCTCTGAGGCAAGGTAGGCTTTATTTTTCTATCTTCAGGGCTAGCTAGTTCCTTAGGCTGTGCCGAGTTGCATAGGGAGCGTTAGGCGCAATCCACGGCTATTTCTAGTGTGGTTGATAGGATTAGGGATTGCGGTCAGCAGAGTTCCCACGTCCGAGAGCTCGTACTTATTATCAGAAACTATCAGGTCATTCCGTGTGCTCTTAACCACCAGGTCCATTATTGTCCTGACCACCAGGTCATAACAGCGGTCATTCTCGGCAAACCACCCATGAGCACAGGCTCTGAATGCTGGCATTGCAAAACTACTGTCCCTTGAAATGCTGTCATTCAGGCTGGTGGAGACTGACAGCTTCTTTAACTTGATGGCATTGGCAGTCCCACAATACAATGTGCCCAGCCGCTTTTATTTTAGCAGGCAAGCCGTCCCTGCTCTGCAAAAGCATGTGGAGGGAAACATTAAACATGTGCTACTAAACGCCATCAGTATCAAGGTCCACCCCACCACCGATGCGTGGACCAGTCACCATGGACAGGGACGATACCTTTCCCTCACTGCCCATTGGGTTAATGTTGTGGAACTGGGTACAGATTGGGAGAGTGGTGCTCTACATGTTCTGCCAACTTCAAGGATTGCAGGAATCCAGTCTGTGCACATTGACTCCTCCTCATACTCCAGTTCCTCTGAATTATCGCTGCCGGAGCCGTCACGGTCCACCTCCACATGGACCCGTGAACGCTTACCTGTTCCGACCGATATGAGCACAGCCGTGGCCAAACGTCAACAGGCCGTATTGAAATTAATTTCTTTGGGGAATCGCAGCCTCACAGCGCAGGAGCTCTGGAATGCCATCAAGCAGGAGAGTGACGTGTGGTTTGTGCCAGCGAATCTCCAGCCAGCCATGGTAGTGTGTGACAATGGCTGATATCAGGTGGCAGCTCTGGGCCTAGGCAACCTCACTCACATTCTATGTCTGGCACATGTGCTGAACTTGGTTGTGCAGAGTTTTTTGAGGGACTATCCGGATCTTGATGCACTGCCGCACAAAATCCGCCTAGAGTGAGAGTGTGCTCACTTGCGGCGTTCCAGCATGGCAAGACCACGCATTGCAACTCTGCAGCACCGATTCCGCCTTCCGGAACATCGCATCATATGTGACCTACCCACCAGGTGGAATTCAACGTTACTTATGTTGGAGCGGTTGTGTGAGCAGCAGCCAGCAGTAATGGAGTACCAGCTGCATCAGGCGCAAAAAAGTTGCACTGCGCGCCGTTCAGACTTCACAACCACTGAGTAGGCCACTATGAAGGACATCTGCCAGGTGCCTTGGATGATTCCATACGGATGGCGAGTGCAGATGATGCACTAGTCAGCATGATTATCCCCCTTATCCGCCTGCTTGAAAGAAGACTGCAAGCGCTAAGGGATGAGGTGGTGGAAGAGGTGGAGGATGAGGAGTCAGAAACGGCATCTGCTTCTAGACAGTCTGCGCGACATGGTTCCTCACAAAGGCCTAGGCAGGGGACACTTTGTGAGGAGGATGAGGAGGAGTCAATGGAGGAGGAAGACATCTGTCCAGAGGAGGGAGTTACACAAATCTCCAGTAGTTAGTATGTAGATCGAGGGTGGGGTGATGCAGAGCAGGCAGAGATCACGCCTCAAGCATGGGGCAGCGTTTCTTGGCCAGTTGGCAGTCTGCAGCACATGGTTGATTTCATGCTGCAGTGCCTGAGAAATGACTGATGCATCGCCCACATTCTTACCACGGCTGATTATTGGGTGTACACCTTCCTAGATCCACGCTACCGGGACAACTTACAAACCCTCATAACACCGTTGCAGCAGGAGCGTAAAAAGCGGGAGTACCAAGACACAATGGTGCAGTCCATAATCTTCTCCAGTCCAATCAGGAGAAGTGCTGCTAGTGCTTTACAAAGCAGCTCAGTGCATCAAGGCAGTTGAGGAAGCTCTGCACAAAGAGGGAGCAGAAGCAATACCTCAGCACAAGGCAAGACCAGTATGGCCCAACAGTGGCAAAGTTTTGTGTGCCGGCCACACATGTCTACACCATCACAGATGGGTCCAGTCAGCAGGAGGCCACGTTTCCGTCAGATGGTGACAGATTACATGTCTTGCCCTCTCTGCGTACTCCCAGACAGCTCTTCCCCCTTCAAGTTTTGGGTCTCTAAGCTGGACACATGGCCAGAGCTTAGCCAGTATGCATTGGAGGTGCTGGCTTGCCCTGCTGCTAGTGTGTTATCGGAATGCGTCTTTAGTGCCGCAGGTGGTGTACTAACAGACCGTCGCATGCGACTATCCTCCGATAGCGTTGACCGGCTTACTTTCCTGAAAATGAAAAAGGCCTGGATCTCGCAGGAATTTGCCACTCCTCTTACAGATTAAATAATTGGTTGGCAACAGTATCCAGGTCTCCTGTTGTATTCATGTTTCTACCACCTGAACTTTAATCCCTTGGCTCCAATACCGCCAGTTGCTGCTCAGAAGTGCCAGCTGCACAGTCAACACATGACCCAATGTTATTGGGTTTCAGTAACGTCAGCTAATCCCCTGCTGTGCATCCGGCAATTACTCCTGCTACCTCCACACTCACACTACTACAGAAATGAAGGGGAACCTGTCCCCCCTTCCTAGGCATCTGTAACTGAAAGAGTCATCTTGTGCAGCACTAATGCTGATCCCTAATCACATGTCACGTCTGTGATGTTGCACACTCTGAAGAAGGTGGATGGAGAGGAGTGAGAAGCGAAGATATGCACTGCGCATGCCCATGAATCCCAGCCCTGCAGTGGGACTAAATCAGAAGACACTGCGAGGCGGGCTCTCGGGCAGCTGCACAGGCGCAGTCAGCCTGACAACAAATGATGTCAGAAGACAGGCAGTGCTAACTGCGCATGGCCAAGGTTTAACATAACAGCGCGGGCTCCAGAACAGATTCAAACTACGCTGAGGAGGCGGCGCACGGTGCGAAGGGGGTATGAATGCCAGCTGTGCTGCGTCTCATGATGACGGAAAGTCCCACCTCCGGGACGGTTTCATGGTATCAGGGGACACATTTTATAAGTGTTTAGTTCAGCGTGTGGAGCATAATTAAAACAGCCACCTTTTCCTTGTGCAGCATTAGTGCTGCACAAGTTGGCTCTTTCAGTTGCTAATGCCTGGGGGGGTTAAAGTTTCTCTTTCAACTTGCTCCAACTAGGCCTCAGCCTACACTCTGCTCCTCCTGGATTCCTTGGGCTCCAATACCGCCAGTTGGTGCCCGGAAGTGCTGGCTGCACAGAGAAAAACACTCGCTCATGTGTCAGTGGGGTTCAGTAACGCCAGCTGTTCCCCTGCTGTGTATCTGGCAACATGTCCAGCAAACGCCACGCTGGCACAATAGCAGATATTAACTTGCCTCCAGTGCAGGCCTCGGCCTACACTCTGCTCATCCTGCTGTCCCTGGGCTTCCACACCGTCAGTTGTTGCCCGGAAGTACTGGCTGCACAGAGAAAAACACTCGCTCGTGTGTCAGTGGGGTTCAGTAATGCCAGTTGTTCACTTGCTGTGTATCCAGCAACGTGTCCAGCGACTGCCACGCTGGCACAACAACAGACATTAACCTGCTTCCAGTGCAGGCCTCAGCCTACACTCTGCTCCTCCTGCTGTCCCTGGGCTCCAACACCGCCAGCTGCTGCCCGGAAGTGCTGTATGCACAGTCAACACTTGCTGCCGTGTTATTTGGGTTCAGTAACGTCAGCTGATCCCCAGCTGTTTATCCAGCAAATTTGCCTGCTCCCTCCAGATATTAAACTTGCTCCAATTAGGCCTCGGCCTACACTATGCTTTTAGCATTGATCCTGGGCTCCAACACCGCCAGTTGCTGCCCTGAAGTGCTGTCTGCACAGTCAACAGTCGCTCCTCTGTTATTGTCATTTGATGTCAGGCTGACTGCGCCTGTGCGGCCACACTGCCCGAGATCCCGCCCCGCTGTGTCTTCTGATTTAGTCGCACTGCAGGGCTGGGATTCATGGGCATGTGCAGTGCATATCTTTGCCTCTCACTCATCTCCTTCTGCCTTCCACAGACTGCGGCGTCACGGCCGTGGATTGTGATTAGGGATCAGCTGACGCCGCACGCTCTGAAGAAGGCGGAAGGAGACGAGTGAGAGGCGAAGATATGCACTGCGCAAGGCCATGAATCCCATCCCCGCAGTGTCTTCTGATGTATTCATACTGCGGGGCTGGGATTCATGGGCATGAGCAGTGCGTATCTTCGCCTCTTACTCATCTCCTTCCACCTTCCTCAGACTGTGCGGCGTCACGTCCGTGACATGTGATTAGGGATCAGCTGATGCCGCACACTCTGAAGAAGGCGGATGGAGAGGAGTGAGAGGCGAAGATATGCAGTGCGCATGCCCATGAATCCCAGCCCCACAGTGTGACTAAATCAGAAGACACTGTGGGGCAGGATCTCGGGCAGCGCGGCCGCACAGGCGCAGTCAGCCTGACACCAAATGATGTCAAAAGACGGGCAGCGCAAAATGCGCATGGCCAAGGTTTAACACAACAGCGCGGGCTCCATGACAGATTCAAACAACGCTGAGGAGGAGGTGCCTGGTGTTATGATCTGGTGGCCTTGGAGCAGCATGAGACGCACTCTGAAGAAGGTGGTCCCTGTACTGATCGCAACCCTGAACCTAGCAGCGCAACTAGAAGTAGCCGTAGGGGGTACCTAACACTCCCTAGACCCCTCGGCACAGCCTAAGATCTAACTACTCCTAAAGACAGAAACAGGAAACCTATCTTGCCTCAGAGAAAATCCCCAAAGGATAGATAGCCCCCCACAAATATTGACTGTGAGAGGAGAGGGAAATAACATACGCAGATATGAAATCAGATTTTAGCATAGGAGGCCATACTAGCTAAAAAGAAAGAATAGAACAGAGTACTATGCGGTTAGTATAAAAACACTAGAAAATATCCAACGCAGAAAATACGGATCACCACATCTGACTAAAGACATGGGGGTTATATCTGCATCTCCAGAGAAATAGCTAGGCTGCAAAAAATCCTTCACAGACCAAGCTGGACAAGACAAAAACATGAAAATGCACAGAACTATAAGGTCCACTGCAGGTGGACAGCAAAAACAAAGCCAAGACTTATCTTTGTAGAAAAACACAGCAAACTGGAGAGACCAGCAGGGAAGTGAATCCTTAAAGAACAATGGACAACTGGCACTGACTAAAGGATCCAGCAAAGCTATATACCCCAGTCAGTTTTGCAATTAGTAGATACATCTGTCCACTCCTGCAGTCCAGGCACAACTGCATTACCCTCTACAACGACCGGAGGGAGCCCAAAAGCTGAATTCACAACAGCCTGGTGCCAAAGGGGTATGAATGCCACCTGTGCTGCGTCTCATTACGAAGGAAAGTCCCACCTCCAGAACAGTTTCACGGTATCAGTGGACACATTTTATAAGTGTTTAGTTCAGCTTGTGCAAGGAGCATAATTAAAAGAGCCACCTTTTCCTTGTGCAGCGTTAGTGCTGCACAAGGTGGCTCTTTCAGTTGCTAACGCCTGGGAGGGGTTAAAGGTTACCTTTCAACTTGCTCCAATTAGGCCTCAGCCTACACTCTGTTTGTCATGTAATCCCTGGGCTCCAACATCGCAAGTTGCTGCTCAGAAGTGTCTTTGGCACGGGTACTCCCTCCTGCCCAGCCTGGTTCCAGCATCGTCAGCTGGTTCCGGGCAGAGCCTTTGGCTTAGGTGCCTCCTTCTGGGTATCCGAGTTCCAGCAACGTCAGGTGGTCCTTGGTAGTGCTTTGTGGCACGGGTACCTCCTGCTTAGTAACCGGGTTCCAGTACTGTCAGCTTGTCCTCGGTCATGCCATTGGCTCTTCTACCTTCGGGTAGCCATCCGGGTTCCAGTACCATTAGCTGGTTCTCGGCAGTGTCTTTTGCTCTTGAACCTTGTGCTCCCCATACTGGTTCCAGCACAGTCAGCTGGTTCTGGGCAGAGCCTTTGGCTTAGGTGCCTCCTTCTGGGTATCCGAGTTAGACCAACGTCAGGTGGACTATGGTAGTTGTTGTGAATTCTGTTGTTGAACTCCCTCCTGTGGTCGTGAATGGTACTTCGGCGAGTTCTGTCCATGGACTCCCTCTGGTGGCTGTGAGTGAAGCTGCTGCTTCTGAGGTTCCTTACACAGGTGACGTGGTTTATCCTTTGATTGGCTGCTCTATTTAACTCCACTCAGATCGTTACTCCAGGCCAGCTGTCAATGTTCCTGTGCTGGTTCAGTTCGCTCTTGGATCTTTCTGGAGACCTGTCTCTTCCTGCAAGAAGCTAAGTCCCCGTTTGTTATTTTCTGTTCATGGTTTTCTAGTCCAGCTTGCTTTCATGATTTTGTCTTGCTAGCTGGAAGCTCTGGGATGCAGGGTGGCGCCTCCGCACCGTGAGTCGGTGCGGGGGTCTTTTTGCACACTCTGTGTGGTCTTTTGTAGCTTTTGTGCTGACCGCAAAGATACCTTTCCTATCCTCTGTCTATTAAGTTTGTCTGGCCTCCCTGTGCTAAAACCTGTTTCATTTCTGTGTCTGTGACTTTCATCTTAACTCACAGTTAATATTTGTGGGGGGCTGCCTTTTCCTTTGGGGAAATTTCTCTGAGGCAAGGTAGGCTTTATTTTCTATCTCCAGGGCTAGCTAATTCTTAGGCTGTGCCGAGGCGTCTAGGCCTGTTAGGTACGCTCCACGGCTATTTCTAGTGTGTGTGATAGGATTAGGGATTGCGGTCAGCAAAGTTCCCACTTCCCAGAGCTTGTCCTGTGAGTTTAACCATCAGGTCATTCCTGGTGCTCCTAACCACCAGGTCATAACAGGTAGTGCTTTGTGGCACGGGTACCTATTGCTTAGTAACCGGGTTCCAGTACCGTCAGCTGGTCCTCGGTAGTTCCATTGGCTCTTTTACATTTGGGGAACGCATCCGTGTTCCAGTACCGTCACCTGGTTCACGGCAGTTCCTCAGGCTTCTTCTACCTCCTGCTACAGTTCCAAGTTCAAGACCCTAAAGATGATGACTCTGAAGACCGAGAAGCAAAAGAGCAAGAAGCTGCAGAACAAAAAGCAGAAGAACATTAAGCATAAGACTAAAAATCAGAGCAAAAGATATTATCGAAATTATAAGCAGAAGAAGACTAAACAGTGTATGGGGGTGAGTCCGTTCCTCCTCGTGGTGCCCCTGGAAAATACCTGCTGCTGCAGGCAAAACTGAACGCGGACAAATACTGTTGTAAATCTTCTATGACAGGCAGAACGGAAGGTGTAATCTTCAAACTTTTATAGATAACAACTACAGGAATGCCTGTCACAAATAAGAATATGATGAAGAAGAAGAATATGAAGAAGATGAAGAAGTAGAATATGAAGAAGAATAAGAGTTGAATAAGAAGAATGTGAGGAATTTAAAAAAAAGA